>NW_022631051.1:6597830-6841938 GCF_010015895.1 Lontra canadensis
TATCTTTGGGATACAGTTTTAGAAAGAGAACATTTTCAAGATGGAACTAGGTTATCTGCAAGTAGTCCAAAAAAACATACAGTAGGACTCTACTAAGTCAATTTATTAGCAAATCGCTTCAACTTTTATTCAAAGATAACTAGCAGAGTAAGTTCTACATCTTCTCTCTTGAAAGTATTATTCATCAAAACAGTTGTGTTGGTTGAAGTGGATATAAAAGATCTGTTATTAGACATATTAATAAGGCTGCAGATCTTTCTAGCTTTACTGTACTCTGAACTCTTCAGCAACACTGCTTAACTTTGTGTACAAAATAGTGAGAGGTATCACTTTTATGTGGAAAGTTCAGTTATGAATGCGAAATGTTGCCAGAATCTGACTGCAATCCAACATAACAACTGCTGTTTCCGTAGCTTATGGCTATGAAAGCCTGCACGAGTGGTGCCACCGTGTGTTTCTGAGGGATAACTACAAAACCATGAACAAAGGAAATGAACTTGGGAAAGTCTCAGTAAAATGTACTTACTACATTTGGCAGGGATGTTTCCTTCTCAGCGATTTGGCAACTTACTTCAGTCATACCTAATAAATTCTCAACTCCATTTTCAACTAAGTGAAATTTCCAAACTAACAGATATGTAGTAAAGTGCACTCTGATTTTTTTTTCCCCCAAAAACATTTGAACGTCTATAAAGGATCCATGCAACCGAGTGGGGGTAATGTGTGAGTTCTTATTAAACTGCTACAGACCAGGGACCATTTTGCAGTCCATTACTGTGGCTCGACTATAGATTTTGGAGCCAAGTGGTGCTGGGTTCAAGTTCTGCCTTACTGCTTACTGACTGTATGATCTTAAGCGAGTTCTTTCGCTTCTCTGAGCCTCAGTCTCCTCAGATGTGAAATGGGCTCGTTGTAGTGCCTCTAAGGCAGTACACATAAAACACTTAGTAGAATTTCTTACAGACTGGCTGCTCTATTGAGCCGTTGGTCTCACCGCTGCCAAGGACCCCCAGGGTAGGGGAGCCTGCAGGGTCAGGCAAGCTGGACAGGGCGGGGTCCACTCAGCACCACAATCATCCACCTCCTCCCCACTGATGCAGAGGTGACTATGGGATGGTGGCTACATTGGAAATTCTGCTCTGGCTTGAGATACGCTGGTCTGTACCATCCTGTGCCCAGGTAAGAGGACTGGCACCCGTGGGTGGGTCTTTCTCCATCGCACAGACTTCCTCTCTTGTGCTGTCTTGGGGATTCTTTCAAAAATAGAACCACGTGGTTCCAGAGGGAACCACGGAGAGAGCCCAGCAAATAGAAGCAGGTAACGAGCCTGAGGAATTACCAGAGGTGAATCTTCCCCAAGGAAGAGCCACGCCAAGGCTCTGGAGGAAGGAGCTTCTGAATGTTCTAACTCCTCTTTCTCTTCTGGAAAAATGTGAAAATTTCAGGGCAGCATTGAGTGAGCTCTGTTCTAGGCACCACACTGTAGTGGCTTCCCCAGAAGTCTGGGGCCCTATCCCCTAGAGCTCACACGTTAGTGGTGGGGCAGACAGAGCAAACCATCAGTCATGGCTAGAAAGGAGCGGGGTGGTCACAGGAATAAGAGGACAAGTCACCAGTTACCCCATGTCTGCGTGGTGTGTGCCTCTTCAGTGCCAAGTATTATTCTAAACACCAGCAAGCAAACCGCATGTAGACATCCAGGCTTCTGGGGCTTAACTTCCATGGGGAGAGATGAACAATAAACAAAAACCTTAATGAAACAAGAAAATGACATCATGGAAGATGCCAGTTACCATGGGGGCAAAGTAGGGCAATTCTGGGGTCTGAAAGCATGTCAGGGGGGTGGAGAGAGCGAGTGACAGGCTCAGTGGGGCAGGCACTGGAGAGCGGGTGAGGTTTGAATAGATTTAAAGAAGGTGGGGATCCGCCGAAACTCTGGGGAGCATGCTCTGGGTGAGGGAATACTCAAACACGGGCTCTGAGGGGAACTGGCAGGGCTGGTGTGGCTGAGGGGCCTTGTGGGAGGCACTCAGGTCTTGGTAGGTCTTGTAGGTTGTGCTAAGGCCTGTGGTTTTCACTCTGAGAAAATGGGAATCTTTGGAGGGTTTGGAGCCCCCAGTGACCTGGTCTGATATGTTCTAGAAGAATCCTCTTGCTTCTGGACAAAATGGGGCACAGGTCCAAAGGCCACTGCTGTAACAGAGGATGGGAACCCAGACCCCAGTCACAGCTGTGGACCAAGTGAGAAGTCATTGGGTTCTGGAAATCTTTTGGAGGTAGAGTCAACCAAATTTCCTGATAGATGACATGTTGTAGGTGTGTGAGAGAGAGAGGAGACCTGAGTCACTCCATGTGCTTGGACCATGAGCAGAACAAAGTTGCCATCAGCCAACGTGGATAAGATGAGGAAGAGTAGGTTTGCAGAGTCTCGGGAGTTCAGATTTGCACAGGGTAGGTGTGAGATTTTCAACTTCTGAGTGGGACTTTTGAGCATACATTGAACATATGAATCTGGAGAAATAATTCTCAATCTTGATCTCCATATTAATCTCATTAATTTCATAAATATTTGGAAGTGACTTTTTAAGCAATGGATTCATTAATGTTAACAAAAATATAGATATCATAACATATATAGGTATCTGTCAGTTTTATCCCAACAAAAGTCAAGAATTATTTTCTAAAATCCTATTGCGAGGAGGGGATCCTGTCAAATTATAATAGGATTTGTCCTCAAAGTCTGTTAGTTTTTGTTTGCTGTTTTTTGGGGGGTTTTTTGTTTTGTTTTTGTGACTCAGAATCTCTTTTCCCAGAGAAATGACTTTATAACTCACGGTTAAACTTGGGCCAAGTCTCAGAAGTCCACATAACCTATAACACAGCAATAGATTTGCAAAAACGAAACCGAAAATTAAAAACAAATCTTTTAAAAAAGCAATGCTGCTGACATCTTGGTAATTTAATAAGCACACAAAACTTAGTGATATGGGAGCTTTTGTGCTTCCTCACTTACAGTTTCTGAGTCAAAATGGAGTTCATGGACCAAACTCTCTCCCAAGCAAAGACAAAGACCCTTCATTTCCCTGAACACTCAGCTGAGGAAGGTGGGTCCAAGAATCTGGCTTCCTGGCAGCAGAGCTGATGAGAGCAGGGGAGGTTCAAGCACACGAGGAACCCAGCGACCCGGGCGTGAAGAACCTTCTGAAGGCTGCAGCCCACCACTAGCAAACCATGAGGTAGCAAGCTCTAGTTCAGCCTCATTCACCCTCCGATGGAAATTACTGTAGTCAGATCCCAAACCAGCAGAGCACTTGCGCATGCACATTTTTCTTGGGGCAAGATAAAAAATTTAAAAAAGGAACCTGTAGAATGAAAGGAGAGGACGAGTTCAGTGGGGTCGCTTGAGCCAGAAGCTAGCATGGGGAATGAATGGGACATTGACTGTCTGAAGGGCCCCAGGAGAGGAGCTGAGAGATGCCCTGGAAAGTAGGGAGATGGGTGGAAGGCAAAGACGACAGAGACAACCTTTGCTTGGGTGCTGGAAGCAGCTGCTATGATAGCAAGAACTCTTTTCATGGGGTACACCACTAGGTCTTGTTTGAAAAATTACACTCTTTAGTTTTTCCTCATTTTGGTGCACATGTTCCACTTTTGGCTCATCCAAGCTGGCTTCCCATTGTAAATATCTCTCCCTCCTGCCCTACTTCAACCCAAATGTAGGATCAGGGGAGAAGAAAGTAGAGTATTTGCATCCCCCTTTACACTCCCTGTTCTCTCTCCTCTAGCTCCCTTTCCTGGGAAGTGAGTTAGCAGGGACTTACACAGTTTCCCTAATCAAACGTTTTTGGGAAAAGAGAACCCTTAAATGCCAAGGGCATGTCAGAACCTCCTTTCTCATTTCTATTCTTTCTTTGTCAACGCTTAGCAACATTACATTAAATATTTGTGTCCCCTCATCGATCACAAATTCCATGTGAACAGACCTTATGTCCTGATAGGGTTTCGAGCGGGCTGCCTCAGATTATGGCACGTTGGCATACCGAACAATTTAAGATGAAGGAATCTGAGGAACAACAGGTGTGGGAAGGTCTCGTGGGCCGCTCCCTTCTTCCTTAAAGCAGGTCATAAGACCCCAGAGGACAGAAAACAGTTTTCTTCAACTCTGTTAGAATCGCTGCCTGGGTCTGAAAATTAAACAGACAAAGATTAACAGGATAAAAGTATACAGGTGTATTTCATGTAAGTTTTACATGGCATGGGAGACTTCATAAGGAAATGAAGACCCAGAGAACCACACCTGTGTGTTTTCATGCTGGGTTCGGTGAGGAGGGGGCAGGCACCGAGGAATATGACAAGAAGTGGAAGGTAAGGGCGGTAAAGTGGGAGGAGCCTAGCAAGTCCTGCGAGTTCAGATTCTTCCATGTTCCTCCATCTTTGGCAATAAGCATGTTGCTTTCTTCCAGGTGTAGGGAGGCAGCTGGTTTATGACATGTTTCAGGGCAGAAGGGCGATGGGCAGTGGAGGTCAGATTGCTCTACCTGCTTCTGTTGTTTGCTCAAACTTCCTTGGCTTAAAATATTCAACAAACCAAGGTGACATATTTTGGGGGAGCATGTCATAACCCCATCAGGCCTCCTATGAGAGGCGTCCTCTCATACCTGGAAAAGAGGACCTTCCTTATCTCAGACGGTGAAGGGACGCTGAATGAACAGTCCTTGCTAGGTTTCCTTCAGTTTACTACCCTTAACTCATATCCTTTGTCCTGTCATGTTTCCCACAACTTTCCCCCCTTCATCAAACCTAGCATAACCACATTCAGGTTTAAGCACTTTCACAGGTCTTCATTTCCTTAGGAGGTCTCTGTGTCCTGTGAAACTTGTGTTACATAAATCTGTATGCTTTCCTCCTGTTGATCTGTCTTTGCCAGTCTAATTTACAGTGCCCCGGCTGGAGAATCTAAGATGGGTAGAGGAAGACAATTCTTTCTCCCCTATGTTTTCTTGCTTACCGTTGTGTCCTGTGTGTATAGGAACAGCAGCTTGAAGAGTGGGTGCTCAGAAAACATTTAATAAGTGAATGTGTGAACAAGGGAGAGTGAGGAGGAGGCTATGGACTTTTGGTGGAGATCCCTTAGAAACACTTCTGGCACTTTGAGTGGTTTAGGGGGTTGATGGCACTGGGGGGATGTTAAGTCTAATTTCACCTAAAAATGTAAAATGTCACTGTTTCTTGATAAAGCCCCCAGTTCCCTTATAACCGAATCGGTCATTACAGAGCTATGATGAGCTGTAAGTCACAATCACAATATTCTGTACCACTTCATGTCCCCACGTCTCGAGTCTGGACTTGCCTCATGACTTGCTTTGAGCAATAAAAGTGGCAGAAGTGATTTTGAGTTGGTTCCAGGAGGCCTATAGCTTCCACTTCCCCCTCTTGGAATGGTGTGCCTTCATATAAGGAGGCTCGGGCTAGACAATGGGATGATGACGATAAGCCTTGTGCATGGATGGTGCTCAGACCCATAAGACTAAATAAGGACATGAGGACAAATGAGAGAGATGTTCACTAGAGAAAAGGAAGACTATTTAGGCATAGATACAGGTCACTGGCAGATGGGCTGATGAGGCCAAAAGCAAGATCTCTCTTTAGTTGCTATTTCCTATGAAACAAGAAGTAAGAGTTGGCAGGCAGGCGGGGAGATTGTGTGGGAATTTGGAGGAGAAAGAGGGTGTGAACGGCCATCCAAGTGAGTGGGTGAGTAATTTGACAGGAAAATGAAGTACAGTTGCTCAGCAGCAAAGACCAAAGACCTCCTTGATGTTTATGATCGTTAAATTGAGTCATGTTAACACGCTAGTTTGTTTTTCTCCAGCCACATTTCCCTCCTCAAGAGCAGTTCCAGAGTGGGTGGAGAGTTGGGGCTTTTCCAGACAGGGAGAGAAAGAGGGATAGGGAGGGCCACGGAGGTTGAGGCTTCGCTACCACAGGGTAGCTAAAATGATGGAACATGAGATCTCTGCTGGGTGAAGAGGGAAGTGTGAATAAGAACAGAAGAAAAGGAAAACGGACCGAGCTCTGTTGAAGGTGAGAATTGCTGACACTAGGAAGGGCGAGCAGGAATGAGAGGAGGTAGTTCAAGTGGGCTGCCTGAAATGGACATGGTGGAAGGTACACAGTTAATAGTAACTAGTAAGGTCGAGGGAGCAATCCTGGGAAGTTGGTGGGGGTGAGAATCCGAGAGGCTGCGTAGGCATTGCAGGAATCGTCTATGTGGGTACTGCAACCACTGTGAGGGATCCACCGAGCCAGGAGTATTACTGGCTGTTATCCCTGCTTGAGCACAGCAAAAGATCCGAACTCCCCGAACTTTTCATTCAAAGCTCTCACTACAATTTGTGTGTGTCCGGTGATTATTTGGCAGTAAACAAGACTGATAGTCTGTTTTGCTTACTGACTGACATACAGTTGGCGCTCAAAGGCAGGATGAATGAACACTATTCCAGCTATAGAATAAGCGTAATAAATTATAGCACCAACGTGTTTCACGTGAATGGAAAAGCAAAGCTCCACGGGGGCGGGAATTTTTTTATTTTTATTTTTGTCTATTGTACTCCCCACTGATCTCCTGGTGCTTGGAAAAATTCCAGGGACATATTAGGTGCTCAATAAATACTTACTGAGCGACTGCAGGCATGAACGGCCCTCGGTGCCCACCGCGCTTGCGCTAAACGTTCACGGCTCAGGCGAAACCAGGAGCTCTGCGCCTGCGCAGTGTGTGCCAGAGCTGCGCCCAGACCGTTCCCGACACTGCTTTGCCACATTAGATTTGCGCCCTACAGGCCCCCGTAGCAGCGGGGCTGCGGCGCCGTCCCGGCTTTCACCTCGGCGTTCCCACGCCTCCTCAGCCGGGCTCTCCCCCTCCACGTCAGGGCCCGGACCTTCGAGATGGCGGCTCAGAAAATAAATGAGGGGCTGGAGCACCTCGCCAAAGCAGAGAAATAGTGAGTGGGCGTCTCAGACGGGGGGCGGCTGGGTCTGTGCCCCAAGGCGGCCTGGTCCGGGAGTTGGAGGGTGGGCCCAGGAGAACGAGCCGTGAAGGCAGCGGCTTCCCGTGGGCTGGGGGCTGGGGCGGGGCCTGCTGCACCTCCGGAAGCGGACTGGGTCTCCCCGCCGGAAGTCGTCCCCGCTCTCTCCTAGGGTCTGTGGGCTGGAGGCTCTGCTGCTTTTGGTCTGGGCAGCACTCCGGACTGCGTGATCCGTGGCGGAGACTGCCTTGTGCACCGGGAGAAAATCGCCTTGCTGAGAACCAGCGCTCTGAAAGACTCTCGCGTTGGGAAAGGGGATACAGATGTACCCTGAAAATTCCGCGGGGGGCTTTTGTCGCGTCCTAGTATTGGGTTCCTGGGGTTTGCGCTACCTCAGTCATTTTATGTGTCTCCCAAGCTTCTGATACCGTACGTAGTAGGCACCCAACAGATATTCGCGGAATTGAACTGATCCTGCCCAGTCAGTCCTTTGAACACGCCCCTCCTCCTCGGTGTCATTACTGCAACGATTTTTTTATTCGGCAGTTAGAGACCATAAAAAGTCTGTGTGGTGCTGTGTGTTAGATGCTTTACATACCTGATCTGAGGTCTTTACAACTTCCGACATACAGAAGAGATGAGGCCTGGACAAGCCTTATGATGACTTGCCCAAGGCCGCACAGTTGAATGATGGCAGCGCCAGTTTTTGAACAGGGGAAGAAATTCCAGTTCTTTTTGTTATACTGTATTACTCCTTCCAGGCAGTGTGTAAGATCCTGGAGCTCTTCTGGTACAGGAGGTTCCTACAGCAATCTTACTTTTTTTTTTTTTTTTTTTTTTTTTTTACTCGGAGCAAACAGAAAACTAATAGAATAGTTTGTTTAATAAGGACCATAATAAAGCTGTGTTAACTTTGCTTTGGTAGAATGCGCGTGGGGGGAGAAGTTTATTCTGTCTGGTGGAATTGAGGAAGATTTCCCAGAAGTGGTATTTCGGAACAGGGCCTGGAAAATAGGAGATTTTTTTAGACAGAAGGCAAATCCTATGAGACAGAATCTATGGATAGGACGTCGTATGTACACAGGCCTGAGAGTATGCGGGGAGAATAGTTAATGTAGAGAAGTTGCAGTGTCAGCGGATGAGCTCGAGCAGAGAAGTTGGGGTCCCATCATGAAGGGGCTGCTCCTCAGATGGTCCTGAACCTTAGCTTTCCTAGGGATCATGTAACCAGTGGGACCTGGTTAAGTTTTTTTGTGGTGAAGGAAATGCGGCAGCAAAATGGAGAATGTACAGTGGGAGAGGAAAGTGAGAACTTTGGCATATTCAGTAAGTGTATATTTGACCCAGCCACTGGGGTTATTAAGGTAACCAAAAGTAGTCCTTAACTCAAGAGCTTAGAATTCACAGGCGGGCATACAAGTCCTCAGATGAGTAAAAATAAAATACTCAATGTTAGAGTGGAGGTATGTAGTTTCAGTGGGTATACAAAGTAAGGAAGAATTAATATCCTCAAGGTGGGAGAAATGGAAGAGAAGGGCAGGCAGGAAAGGTGAATTTCCATGAGGGTTTAGTAGGCTCATGATGAGGGTTTGGATGAAAGTAACAGTACAAGGGGCGCCTGGGTGGCTCAGTGGGTTAAAGCCTCTGCCTTCAGCTCAGGTCCTGATCCCAGGGTTCTGGGATTGAACCCCGCATCGGGCTCTCTGCTCAGCAGGGAGCCTGCTTCCTCCTCTCTCTGCCTGTCTCTCTGCCTACTTGTGATCTCTGTCTGTCAAATAAATGAAATCTTAAAAAAAAAATAAAGTAACAATACAAGGGGTGCCTGGGTGACTCAGCCTGCCTTTGACTCCCGTCATGATCCCCCAGGTCCTGAGATTGAGAGCATGGTGTCTCTTGGGCTCCCTGTTCAGCAGGGTGTCTCCCTCTTCTCCCTCTGCCTGTTCCCCTGCTCGTGCTCACTTTCTTTCTCTGTTTAAATAAATAAAATCTTAAAAAAAAAAATAAAGCAACAATACAAGAGGCAAGATTGGATGATGTCTGTCAGATAGAATTGGTAGGCTTTAATGACTTGACTGGATATGGAGGGAAAAACTTGATTCTTACGGTTCCAATTTAGGAGATGACGTAGAGGGGAGACCTTCAGCTAAGATAGGGGATATTGAAGGGTGACCATGATGGGCGGGTAGGGATGGGGAAGGTGGGTATTGGGTTCAGGCTTGAGCGTGTTATGTTTGAAGTGCCTCTAGACAGAGTTGTCAGTAGATGACAGGAAAAATGGGCCAGGAGCTTAGGAGAGAAGAATGGGTTTTTCTTTGTTTTGTAGTGATAATATGGTTCAATATTTCCAGATAGTTTTGTAATTTTAATCAAGCCCTTCAAGCAAATGGTGGTTTTGTGAGTTTTGGTCCTATGGAAATTGGTCTGTTGGGCTCAACAGAATTTCCTTATTGACTCTTGACCAAAATATCGAAACCACTAAGAGAGCCATTAAATTAACCAGAATGCCTTCTCTCTTTCTTATTAGAGGTGTTTAGTTGACTGGGGATGATTTGCTATATTTTAAAATCTCTAGTTCTTTCCATGTGTAGCATGTTAGACAACTGACTGTATTGCGTTTTGAGTGGGATTTAAGAAATTATATTAATATATAGACTATAATGAACCCTTAGGGTAGGGGTGGGGGATTAGAATTTTGTTTATAGATTAGAATTTTGTACCCAGTTTTGTGGGTTAGACTGCTATTTAAGGATTTTATTTTTCTGAGCAATAATGTTCTTGGTAAGCTTAAAAAATTGCTCACACATTTGGATCCTAGTATATATGCAAACACAGATGTTAAATATACTTTTTTAAAAAGATTTTATTTATTTATTTGACAGAGAGAGCACAAGCAGGGGGAGTGAGAGAAGGGGAGGCAGGCTCCCCACTGAGCAGGGAAATCTACCCAGGGCTCCATCCCAGGACACTGGAATCATGACCTGAGCTGAAGGCAGATGCTTGACCGACTGAGCCACGCAGGCGCCCTGTTAAATACATTTAATTGCCAAAAAAAAAATGTTGCTTAAAAGTTAGAGCTTCTGAGCGGTTCACACATCTGTCACAAACAAAGGCATACTTTTGAGGGCTGTTGGGGTTTCTCCGTCTTTCAGTTAAGGTGCTCCTTTGAAGCACCTTACGGCGTTACATGTAAGCAGGCTTTCACTAATTGCATTGAAATTTGGAATTTGAGATGGCATTTATTTAGCAGTTCTTAGGCACACCTAAGTTTGACGGTCACTGGGTTACTTTACACTGAAGGTTTGAAATTATTTTAAAAAAGAAATAAAATATTAAAGAGCAAGTAAGATAAGGACTCAAAATTGATTGTCTTTTGCTTTGACATCTGATAAAGGAGTAGTGATCCTGGAAAGCAGCTTCTATTGTTTTCATAACGTTCTCATCTTTCTGGCTATGCTTTCTGTTCACTGGTGGCTAATTCTCAACCTGGTTTGCTGACTTCCTGTGTTGTTGTCCTGAACTTTTGTATTCTGTAGTCTTGCAGGTCACTCTCCTAAGATCTCCCTGGTGGATCTTAACTAGGTCCCTGGTGTGGCATATGCCAGTGGCTCTTAAGTTAATACCTCGAGCCTCTCCTGAGCTTCTGTCTCACGAATCCGACTGCTTGCTTGATGCCGTGCTTCAGAGAGTCTCAAGCTTTAATGCACCTCAGGGTTTGTTATATACCCTGATGGCTGCTGCCACCCTGGAGTTTGTGGTTCTGTAGGTCTGGGATGGGAGAAGTTTACATTTCTAGCACATTTCCTGGTAATGCTGGTCTGGGGACCATGCACTAAGAATTTCTGCTGTGCTTGGCTATTATGCAGACATTTCAAAAGGAGAAAACCACGTCTGTGATACGGAGAGGGAAAATGGTGAGCCTGTGTTTCATTGTAAATGAATTTGGGTGGAGGTGGGTGGGGTGGGGACTTTGTACAGGTGTCTTTTTAAAATCACCTACAAAGCCATTAAAGCAGGATTCTGACTTAATAAATGTGGTTGGGAACTTCGGTTGAATGTGTCTTCTTTTCATTTTAGCCTGAAAACTGGTTTTTTAAAATGGAAACCAGATTATGACAGTGCCGCTTCTGAGTATGGAAAAGCAGGTACGTGTGATGATAGCTCTGTGACTCCAGTATGTAGTCTTAACATAGGCTTACGTCTTGGCATAACTACATCTTGGCAAAATACTTACACTTCATGCTTTCTGTGAGATTTTAACAGTTAAACAAACCTGCCCAAGCCCTTGCTTTTCTCCCAGTTGTTATTTTCAGCTGTGTTGAGGGCTGAGTTAGAGATCGGCAACCTGCCGCTCTCTCGTGGGGAGGGTTGGCAGTACATAGCTGCAGGTTTTTCTCTGCTGTTTGTGTGTTATTCTCGAACTTTAGTCAGTTGCATACATTTCCAGGAGTTTTTGCCGTAGATCTCTGTTACACTTCCTATAATAGAATAAAGATTTTTCTTTGTTAACTTTTTATTTTTTAATTTAGCCTTATTCTGAGCAGATCTGCAAATTCTTTGTGTGTTTGGCACATGTTTTTTTCAAGAACCGCACTTTTGAGATATGCTGGTAAATGTTCGTGAAGTGTTAAGCTATATAAATATTTGAATAAATTTATCTGTATATAAGATAAAAATGATCTGCAATATGCAACAGAGAAGGACCTTACTAAAAATTTAGCATTTACTCATGGAATGACAGCTTTCAGCATATGCACCATTATTTGGGACACAAAGCATAATGCAGTGTTTGAAGTGCTCTGAACATATTTGCGGTTGTGTTCCAGCTCCGCTCAGATCACGTTTGTTAGCCTAACACAGAGACCACCTACATAGTGCGCTTTTAGTAAACTTTAGTTTCAGTATATTGCCAGAGAATAAAGAAATCAAATAAATAGAAAGCTAATGAGTCTTTAACACTTTAATTTAAATCCTGACTAAATTCTCTCTGTCAAATTATGCAAATTATTTATGTCCTATTTAAAAGAAAAATTATTAAAAGTTCAAACTTCATGTGGATTCTATGGACACCTTATACAAGAACACTTTTGTAACTGGAGGGCGCATTTTGCAAATCTCGTGAGGGAAATTTATCACAGGTTTGTTTTACAAGCATCTGAGACCATGAGTTGCTTTCATAAATACATATTTCAGGTCATATTTTCCCATTAAATCATCCTTTGTTTATTTTCTTTAAGGGGTTATGCAAAACATATTTAATCATTAAAATCATTTTTTTAAAGCAAAATATGCAAGTCCAGGGATGAAAATAATTCGATAGTTTGTTTATTTTCAATGTTTTATTAAAGAGAATTTTAAGAGTTTGAGTTTAAAAAAATTTTTTTATACAGTATCCTTTTTTACTTATTTGTAAACAACTCTTAGCAAGTTTTCCAAAATCTGGAAGATCCTAATTTTAGGATTAGTCCTTATTGTTTTGCCCTGGTAATGACATTTTTACAACAGTGAGCAATATATTTTAGCTCTCTGGACACTGGAGTTGTCATTTGCATAGAAACCCACTAAACAGCATAAAAGCTTTATGTAAAAGAAATGCATTATTAATGTTTTAGGCACTTATTTAAAGATTGTGCCAAAGGAGTTTTATTTTACAAATGTTGAGTGTATTTATTGGCCTTCCATTTCTAAATAATTTCAAAGATGGAATAGGCTGTAGCTAAAGCTCTGTTTTTATGATTAAATGTGAAACTGGTGAAGTAAGGTGCTGTCTTTAGGGACAGGACCTGTTCTTTCAGAGTATTGGTTTGACTGATGCAATCCTAGTTTCTCAAAGCTTAGGTGCTGCTGTTAAAAAGACTTGGTTTTGCATGGAAGCGGCACTGATTTATTGCCAGCAGTCTACAGTTTGACAGAACAAAACACCAGACTTTTGAAAGTACTTCTAAGTTATTGGTAATCAAAAAGTTGTAAGAAAATTCTTTAGGAAAAATTAGCATTGTATAACACTTCACACATTTGATTAAAATAAGGGTATTTTCTAATGCTTCCTACATGATGCAGATTTTGGTAACGATTGATTGCAAGTTTTTTTAACAATGGACTAGAAAGTCTGTTTTGTGTTGTTATTGTTCTATTTCAGCTGTTGCTTTTAAAAATGCCAAACAGTTTGAGCAAGCAAAAGATGCCTGCCTGAGAGAAGCTGTTGCCCATGAGAATAACAGGGCGTATCTTTTTCAACCTTTACAAAGAAATTCAACAATTTGATGATTTGGATAGAAGCTCATTGTTTTCTTTTGTTAATTTGCTACATAAGGACTACAGTGCTGTTAAATTAGAAAATGATTAGAAAAATTTTGTATTTAGATTCTGAATGAGCATTTACAGAGACTTTTAATCATAAGGTTCACACTGTTTTGCAGAGCTATATTTGAGAATTTAATTCTGTTGTTTTGCATTTGCTTGATGCTGGTTTTCCTTGGGATGAAGTGAGGGAAGTACATAGGTGCTGAAGAATAAAACAGCAGTAGAGGTATTAGAAATATATAAACTGCTCAATAAATATTTTAAAAATATAGTCTTTCTTAGGTATTTGAAGAAAGATTTTTAAATATTTTAAAGCAATAAATTTTCCTGATGTATTTTAAAACTTACTAAGTAAAAAATGTCAATTTTATCTCATTTTCCAATTATGGTTATAATAACTTTGCATTACAGTGACACTTTTCAGATCAATGGGCAGTAGACATAGCTTAAAAATCTATGTGGTGTTTCGTCAGTGTTTTTGTGAATTACGTAGTTGTGAGAGACATCAACAGGTGTGAAATGCTTGCTTCATCTGATTGTAAGATTTGTCTTTTAGAACCAGCAAGGGGAGATGACAGTGTTTTTTAAATAGTAGATCTTTGGAAACTGTTGATTTGGTTTTTTTCCTTAATTTTGACTTTGTTACATCCATTCAGTCTTTTTCATGCTGCCAAGTAAGTAAATATTTTCCATGTTTTCATGTATTTAGAGATAATGTTTTAAATGTTGTTTTTCCATAGGTCAGTAAATTTTTCCTAAGTTATAAATCCATTGATAGTAAATCATTTTGTATCAATTTAAATAAAATCATCATTTCCATTTGTTTTGGTCTTTACCTGACCCTTAGAAACTGACTAAGTCACTCCTAAGTTATACAGTGTTTACATTCAATTCACCAAATATTTTTAGGACCAATAACCTATGAAGAAACAAGTAAGTTAGAATTTTTTTTCTCCCTCTTTCTTGATAGTTAATAATAGTACTTGCGGAGACAGTCTTTCTCCTGCTTTTGTGGAGGGCATTTACTTATTTCAAAACTTGGATATAGGTTTGCAGATAGAAAGTCCTTTAACCTTTCTGAGATTTACTCAATTTTGCATCTGCAAAATAAAAATCCCTTTAACTCCGTTGTCTGTTGTTTCCAAGGCATCATTGCTCACAAAAATGAAAAGAAAATAAAATGTGTTATTAAAAACCTAAAGCAATATGTAGTGCCTGGGCCAGTTTGAATTGACATAACTTCTCATATCTGTGGTGGAAGATTTCTCCTCCCCCTTATTTCATTAACATCTCATCTGAGAAATTGTATTCTCATTGCAGAGCTTACGAGCAAGCTGGCATGATGTTGAAGGTCAGTAATGTGCCACAACTGTTCTGTAGGTAAAATGAATTAATAACTACAAGGTGTTAAATTTGTGTGGAGGTTGAAAACTCTCCTAACTGTAAGGCGAGAGTTGCTAAGATTTCTTTTCCAAACTAATGCTAATCGGACCCAAGGGTACATTGTATGTGTCTTGATAGGGAGTTTTAAAGGTGAAATTTAAGAGAATGTATTGAGTAAGTTTCTAAGCTTTCTAACCAGGGGACTGTTGCTAGACAAAAAACTATGTGAGAGATTTCCCTACTTCTGAGAACTTCAGGACATTTTAATGTAGTAAAAATTTACAAGTATATGTATTTTTTACTACCCTTGGTTATAGAAAGAAGAGATATTTGCTTGTTTTATAAAAGTTGGCATTGAAGAGAAGCTTGGACCTAAGCTATTGCTATTTAATTCTGATTCTTGTTGAGTGAAATAGTTTGGCTCATGTACCTGAGCCACTTTTCATATTTCTGCCTCTTGAAAGCAGGTTGGGAATTGATATCCTGTGTGGTAAGAAAAAACATGTTACTTTATGGCACTTAATGACATTCATTCTCCCAAGTATGCCAAGTACAATTGAAATCGAACATTTCCTTTCCATTTTTATGTTCACTAATGTATTAAAAGCTATTTGAATTATTTATTATAAAGCGTTGTTTTAAGAATTCGCACTTTAGTAAAACTTGTTTTTGTTTTTTTTTAATTTCTGTGACTTTTATAATCTTGCTGATATTTTTTTTAAAGTGGTCATTGTAGAACATGCCAAAAAATGTTAGTAATGTATTTAGTTTTTTTTTCCTTCTAGTTATTTTTCTACGTACATACATTTTCACATATATCCACACATAGATTGAGATAATGCTCTACACACAGTTATCCTGCTCTTTCCATTTAACTTTTTAAATGCTGATTTTCTACTGTCATTTAAAACATTACTTTGATAATGTATATCAACGGCCTTAAGAATTTTCATAGCCAAGAATCTCAATTCTGTGACTCTCTTGTAAAGAAATAGATAGCAAAAATTTATGTGTAAAAATGTTTATTGCATATTGCTTAACAAAAATGGCAGTTTCTAAATTTTTAATAATAGGATATTTAAGTAAATTATGATGCTTCATTATAAGAAACTGTTACATAGCCATTGGAATAAACTTTTTCTGGATAAAATGTACAGCCAGGTGGATATTAAGTAATGCACTCCAGGTTATCAGCAGCAGTTTCTCAGCAACTAGCATTTCTTTTGTAGCCAAAGGAGCTAGGTATCTGTCCTGACCTTCTGTTGTCCCCGTTCCCCCTGAGAACTAGGAAGCTCCCAGATGGCTCTTGTCGTCTTGGTGTACTTTGTGCTTATTATTAGGATACATTCTTTTAAGGTACAAAAATGCTAGAACACTGTAATATATAATCCTCACAGCTTCAGTTTATATTCTAACAGCTGTGCTAAGACTTGAGTCTTCATCAAAAGGTGTTATTTAGACATAATTTCCATTGCTGTAGTATCTGTTTAATTTGAGAATTTGAAGGCACTACTTTGAATGAAGGAGAAATAAACCTAGTGGATAGGGGAGAAGACAAGAGAAAATGCTTTCTGGTATGCTCTTATATTTACATTAAATGCCTTCGGACAGTCCTCAGCAGCATTAGAGGTCCTGAGCTCTGTGGCCCAGTGTCCATTCTGTGGGTTCAAATTTCCATCAGATTGTCATACAGACCTTCATACTCATCCCCCAGTGAGGCTTAGGAAGCGACAATATGTAGAAGGAGGCAGGGTGAAGACACTGCTTGGACCAACCTCTGGCTCTATCATTTTGTAGCTGTTAGATTTTATATCCTGTTTGCTCCACAGAAGTGGTAAGGTGACGAAGGCACACAGACCACAGAAAATAGGCATATTTTTATTGTCTTCTTGATGATTTTGGCATACTACAAGAACATGGTGAAGAATATAAAATAGTGTAACTTTTAAGAAGACAGCCCATCCTTTTTACTCCATAACTAAATAACAAAAAAGTTACATGTGGAAGTCAGTAAGAATGAGACCAGCCAGTTTGGTATCGTAAAGAATTTGTCAACTCAGGGACTGAATAGTCAGACTTGAAAACAACCCTTGAGCTGTCAGCGTGGAACCTTCTTTAAGATCTAGGATGGCAATTCTAGGTAGATAATGTCTGTAAGCTTTATGTCTAGCTTTTTAATGACTTTTATTCCTTTTTTAAGAAGAGTTTTGATTTGGCGATGATGTAAGGACCACAGGATGTCGAGACCTGTGATTTCATAGTAAGACACAGAGTTGATGTGTTGGTGGCACTCGTCTTGGAAGAGGGCTTCAGGCTCAGATGAGCTCAGGGCATGGGGAGTGACTGGTGTGCAGGAGGTGGGCCCAGGTGTGGAGGGCAGTTAGGAGTGGGGAGAAATGCGGCCACTTCCAGGAGGGATCATGCCTCCCAGGACAGCTGCTACTCAGCCCCAACCCACAAGCCTACTGATGTCTTAGCTTGTGATCTTTTAGGAAGCCATAGAACAGAACCTTTGTGAAAGGATCTGATTTCAACCTACTGAAGCAGGATGCACTTGGAAATGAGGTACAGCCCTTGAGCTGCCGGTTCAAAGCCATTGCCATGAGCTTTATATGTAGTAGGGACTCAGTAAACTCTCAAAGAATTACAGATCTTAGTAAACAAGTTAAGAGCAAGCATTTTGGGTTCTACCATTTGTATAGTTTTTTCTGAAATTCTAAAGTGATGAACTCAGTGTAGAAATTAACCAATACCTTTTTAGTTTGGCTGAAGGAGGCTTGATGGGGAACAGTAACAATGTGAAGGCATTTCATCTTAAATATATTTGTTGTTGTATAACATTTTGAATCATCTACTTTCATGAGTTAGGAATAAAATGAATTTCAGTTTGTTAATTTTACATTTAAGTTTATGCATTTACTGCTCTGTCCTGTATCCTTTGCCTGAAGGAGATGCAGAAACTCCCTGAGGCCGTTCAGCTGATTGAGAAAGCCAGCATGATGTACCTAGAAAATGGCACTCCCGACACAGCAGCCATGGCATTGGAGCGAGCCGGCAAGTGAGTGTGGACACAGCTCTCTGCATAGGAGCCTTGGCTGTTTGTCTTAATAAAGTCCTTTGAAAAATAAGTTTTCTATTTCTCATATAAGTTCCATTTTCTTGTCTACTATAGGCTTATAGAAAATGTAGATCCAGAAAAGGCTGTACAGTTATATCAACAGACAGCTAATGTGTTTGAAGTAAGTTTGAACTTGTTTTCCTTTGTATGCTTAGAGTCTTCAGATTCATAGCATGTAGGAAGATGCCATGGCTGCTTTGTAAAAATTTTCTGTGCTCATAATTGAACTGTATTTTTTGATTAGTGAATAAAATGGATTAACAGCTTTGGTATTTCCCCCCTGCCACCTTGATCAAGTGCTGTTACTTGTTTATCAAATAACTATTGGGAGGAAAAAAGATTCCTAGATTAAAGCAGCCAATAGTTTCTTCTCTTTGATTCCTTCAGAATGAGGAACGCTTACGACAGGCCGTTGAATTACTAGGAAAAGCCTCCAGACTGCTGGTACGAGGACGCAGGTGAGATTTCCATAACCGTGTTCCTGTGTGCCCTTTGGTCCCCATTTGGAACTGTTAAGTGATTTGGGGAAAGGCCTGTTAATCTTTTTGGTGTGAGCCATAGGCACACCAGGCTGCCTAGCAGAAAGAGTGAGAGGTCTATAAGGTAGAATATTAAATATCAGAAGATTTGCTATTTTTCTTAATCTGATGCCAAAATGTACATGCATTGTGTTTTTATTGGTTACAACTGGTTGAGCAGCATGAGGGAGCAGTTTTCTTCATACGTTATTAGGTTAAGTTACAATGTGTTTTTCTTGAGGAGAAATATCTGTATAGGCATAGATAACAAGCTACCCTAAGTGCTCACCCATGAAAACTGACAGGTTCTCGCCAATCAAGTAGTGTCTTTAAATAGGGTATTTGGTATTTGTTTTTTCGTCCTTTCAACATACGACTTAAGGCATTAGTGGTTGGACCCCAGAAACCTAGAATCCTATTGGTTTTTCCTTTGTTTTTTACTTTACCTTAATTTAAGCTTAGTAAACATTTTCTGTCATTCATAAAATTCTGTTTGCCAAGATGTCGTTTAGTTGTATTTAAGGTAAACACAAGAAAACTATAAGTTTGAAGATAGATTTTTTTCATTAACATGTGTCTCTATTTCTCTAGTGACAGAAAAGATGCAAGATAATTCTGTGAAGGAACCAAAAAACAAATGACTAAAGAATCTATTGACCCCTCTCTGAGACTGAATTAAATGTTTTTTGTTTGTTTGTTTGTTTTTTTGTTTTAATTTTATTTTTTATAAACATATAGTATATTTTTTCCCCCAGGGGTACAAGTCTGTGAATTGCCAGGTTTACACACTTCACCGCACTCACCATAGCACATACCCTCCCCAATGTCCATAATAACCCCACCCCCCTCTCCCAACCCCCCTCCCCCCAGCAACCCTCAGTTTGTTTTGTGAGATTAAGAGTCACTTATGGTTTATCTCCCTCCCAATCCCATCTTGCTTCATTTACTCTTCTCCTACCCCCTTAACCCCCATGTTGCATCTCCTCTCCCTCATATCAGGGAGATCATATGATAGTTGTCTTTCTCCGATTGACTTATTTCGCTAAGCATGATACCCTCTAGTTCCATCCACGTCGTCGCAAATGGCAAGATTTCATTTCTTTTGATGGCTGCATAGTATTCCATTGTGTATATATACCACATCTTCTTTATCCATTCGTCTGTTGATGGACATCTAGGTTCTTTCCATAGTTTGGCTATTGTAGACATTGCTGCTATAAACATTCGGGGGCACGTGCCCCTTCGGATCACTACGTTTGTATCTTTAGGGTAAATACCCAGCAGTGCAATTGCTGGGTCATAGGGTAGTTCTATTTTCAACATTTTGAGGAACCTCCATGCTGTTTTCCAGAGTGGTTGCACCAGCTTGCATTCCCACCAACAGTGTAGGAGGGTTCCCCTTTCTCCGCATCCTCGCCAGCATCTGTCATTTCCGGACTTGTTAATTTTAGCCATTCTGACTGGTGTGAGGTGGTATCTCATTGTGGTTTTGATTTGTATTTCCCTGATGCCGAGTGATATGGAGCACTTTTTCATGTGTCTGTTGGCCATCTGGATGTCTTCTTTGCAGAAATGTCTGTTCATGTCTTCTGCCCATTTCTTGATTGGATTATTTGTTCTTTGGGTGTTGAGTTTGCTAAGTTCTTTATAGATTCTGGACACTAGCCCTTGATCTGATATGTCGTTTGCAAATATCTTCTCCCATTCTGTCAGTTGTCTTTTGGTTTTGTTAACTGTTTCCTTTGCTGTGCAGAAGCTTTTGATCTTGATAAAATCCCAATAGTTCATTTTTGCCCTTGCTTCCCTTGCCTTTGGCGATGTTCCTAGGAAGATGTTGCTGCGGCTGAGGTCAAAGAGGTTGCTGCCTGTGTTCTCCTCAAGGATTTTGATGGATTCCTTTCTCACATTGAGGTCCTTCATCCATTTTGAGTCTATTTTCGTGTGTGGTGTAAGGAAATGATCCAATTTCATTTTTCTGCATGTGGCTGTCCAATTTTCCCAACACCATTTATTGAAGAGGCTGTCTTTTTTCCATTGGACATTCTTTCCTGCTTTGTCGAAGATTAGTTGACCATAGAGTTGAGGGTCTGTTTCTGGGCTCTCTATTCTGTTCTATTGATCTCTGTGTCTGTTTTTGTGCCAGTACCATGCTGTCAATCCTTATAATCTTAATTGGGGCTGCCATTTGTCTAAAAGAAAACAGTAATTTTGTGCTTTCATAGAAATATCTAATAGGGCATAGTATGCAATTTTAAATTTTATGTTTGTTACGTTGAGATAATATGCTTATATTTTTACAGTAATATTTAATGCTAACTTAACAGTTGTTTATAACTAGTATAGCAAAATTAAATAACCTATTTAATATGTTTGTGTTAGTCTCCTGCTCTTCCCCCATTTTCAGAGAGCCATAATTCAAAACTGAGTCAGAGTTAATTAGGTTGCATCTGTGGGGTCTTAAATCAGTCCCGTACCAGTGCCCTTGTTCCCTCCCTGAAAAGGCCTTTCTGGTTGATCTGACTAAGCAGAGACTACATTCCTATGCCATCCAGAGAAGTTTTGTGGCAGCTGAGCTCGTTGACAACACTGTGTGGTTAGCACTAGGTGAACCAAATCCAGAGCTTTCTAGAGCTTTGTCATGATTCCCAACAAGGAGGAGAGTCTGACTTCTCTGTCATTTAACCACCCCCCCAACCCCAGCTGACTCCCCACTTCTAAGGCTCTCAGGCTCTTACCAGTTGACTGAGACAGTCACTAGATACTAAACTCAGGGAGCCCTGAGTGTGTGTTATGTGGAGTAGGTACTAGTTGAGTATAATCACTAGGTTTCCATCTTGCTTAATTTTGTCCTGTCCATTGTCATGCCAAGGTTTATTGGGTTGATAAGCTTAGTTGGCAATATAATGTGGGCTGAAAGTTTTATAGGTAGTTAAACATATGTTCCAGACTTTAGGAGGCAGTTGGGGCCAGAGGATGAGTTTTGAGTCATGGTGAGGGAGATATGAAAGCTGGCTTGCATGAAGTCCTGTGACAATTTACTTTCGTATGCACATAATTTTTGTGGGCTTTACATTTTATTTTTAATTACAGGAAGATAAAAACAATTTATTCTCCTTTTAGCAAAATCAAATGTATTTTATTTTGTTAGGAGTATTAAGAATTACCTCTGGGGATGGGAAGCCTGGGTGGCTCAGTTGGTTAAACCACTGCCTTCAGCTCAGGTCATGATCCTGGAGTTCTGGGATCGAGTCCCACATCAGGCTCCCAGCTCCTTGGGGAGTCTGCTTCTCCCTTCTCATGCTCTCTCTCCCTCTCTCAAATAAATAAATAAAATCTCTAAAAAACAAAACAAAAAAAAAGAATTACCTCTGGGTTTCATTATAATAACTTATGAATAATTTCCTGGATACAGTTGAAAATAGTTGGCTTTATATGTCAGTTTCATGGACTTTTAGCCAAGCTCATTGATTTTTTTTTTTATTACACGTAAATATGTAGTATTTCTCTTAGATGGCTGTTTTGCTAGCTAGCTCTTAGCACATGGAAATGCTATTTTTATGCCAAGGAGATAATTAAGTCATGAGGGAAGAATGCAGCCTTTATACTTAAATATGTGAAAAATTCAAAACATTAAGATTTCTACTAGAATGATGTCATCTGGATGTTTATGTCCTGGTGTAATATTTATAAAATAGTCTGGGATAAGCTCATGGTCATAATTAACAAATGATACAGGTATATATAATCCCTCATATTGATTTCCTTTTCTGTATGACAAATAACCATAAACCTAGCAGCTTAAAACAATATCACTTACCATCTCCCAGGTCTGCAGGTTAGAAGTCCAGGCCTGGTATAGCTGGGTCCTGTGCTCAGGGTTTCACCAGGCCGGACCCAGGCGTCCGGTCCGGTATGACTGCCATCTTATTCTAGGCTCACTGGTTGTTGGCAGGATTCCTTTCCTTGCAGCCAGAGGACACATACCCATGTTCTCTTGTTAGCTATTTGCTAGGAGCAGTTCTCAGCTCTAGAGGTGCTGTAGCCTGTAGATCCTTGGCCTGTGCCCTCCGGATGGTTTATAAGATGGTAGTTTGCTGCTGCTTCGAGGTTAGTGACTCTCTTGACTTTCAATCCCTGATCTTTCAAGACCTCACTGATCAGATTAGGCCCATCCAAACATTCTCTCTGCTTCGCTTGAGGTCAGTTGAGGATTGTCCTCACAAGAGTGAGTTCCATCATATTCAGAGGTTGTGCCCACATTCAAGAGTGTGTATAGGAGTGTATATGAGGAGCAAGAATCTTGGGGAACAATCTTAGAAGTCCGCTACCATGCCCAATTTATAAACTGGCTTTGTTCCCAGAATTTAGCATGTTGATCTTTGGAAATTCAGAATGCATTTCTCCAGTGAACCTTATTGTATGAGGTAGTAAGTTACAAGAGCACAGGCCACAAAAATTCAATTTAACTCCTTTGAGTTAAACCAAGCCATACCATGTGTGTGTGCATACATGCATGTGCACAGATCTTAATTGTTCACAGAAAAGTGTAGTATAACATTTTTATATTTTAATTTGGATTACGAAAGAGCTTTTTCCCCCGCTGCATCCTAACAGTGCAGACAGCTTGCCATTTTGGCTTTTGGGGTCAGAGAGATGGGTGAGGCCTGCACACTTCCTTTAGATACAGGTCAGACGACAGGAAGAGAGTCCCCAGACAGGGACAGCCATACACCTGTACGAAGAGGTGAGGAGCTGCTTAGGGTGTGCTGGGCTTGAGTGGAAGGGGAAGGGCAAGAGCCTTGGAGGATTGGGGGAACAGTGCTAGTGATGCCTTTCCTCTCCGTCCTGTCACCTGAGTGGGATGGAAGAAAAAGAAAATGGGTGAGAGGCCAATGTTGGGGATGAAAGATGGCAGGAAGGACGTTTTCTCTGGGTCACTGAGGCTGTAGTGGAGATTCTGGCAGTGAGGACAGAGTGGGAGAGGGAATTCTCTAGCAGGCAGGCAGTGCTCTTGGGGGTCTGGATGGCTTTATCGGAAGGAAAGAACTCTGGGATGATTAAATCGGGGCTTTTCTAATACTTTTCACAAAAGTTTGCAGAGCGGTTTGTTGTTGAGTTGGATAGATGCTCATTAATGGATGATCTTTACCAGACTTAAACTACTCCATTTGAAGTAACCTGTCCTTGAGTTCTTCTGCTTTTTGTCCGTTTGCTTGATGCATGAACAGGCAAATCAGGAGTTTAAAAGATAAGCCAGATGTGCAGAGCTCATGGAAACTGTGTTGTAGAGCAGTTGCTAAAAATGCCTGATACCTTCTTTCTTTTGCCAGAATCTGTAATATCAAATAGAACGGTGATCTCTGTTTTAGATAATTTAGAGCTGCCTTACTTGACATTTCTTTGTTTTGTCTTTAGGTTTGATGAGGCAGCACTTTCTATTCAGAAAGAAAAAAATATTTATAAGGAGATTGAGAATTATCCAACTTGTTATAAGGTATGTTTTGAAAGTGCTTATTTTTGGCTTTATATTTGTTAATTTTTCATATTGGTGTAGCTATGTATGTAAGACTGCAGTCCATGGATATTTTAAAAAATAATTTTGGCCAAGATGGAGTAAGCCCACTATATCCTATCTTTCCTGCTGATTACAACTAAAACTTCTGGATAAAATACAAAAACTTCTGAACTCTGAAAAATAAAAGCAGGAGGAGTGAGCACTTGGAGAAGCGGCCAGTACGGGAGTGGGTTTCCAGTGTTTTCCCTGTTTTTTCTTGTGGCTTTCCTTGAGAGAAGTCCCCAGTCATGGAGCTGGGCAGCAGAGGCTTCAGCAGCTACAATGCCCAAGGAACCCATCTATCCAAAGTTTCTAACTGGGGGGACCGGGAAAAGCAGCCTCCTTGTCTTCTCTTGTTTCCCCCCTGGCTTTGCTCTGAGGGTGAGTCCTAGTCATGGAGCAGTGGCTGTGACAGTGGTGCAGCAGATGAAACACCCCAGGAGGCCGAGTCTCTTTGGTCAGAGGAGCTAGGACAGTGAGTAAGAGCAAGGAGAAAGACCCAGGAAGGAGGGAAAGGGAATCCCTAGTGTGGGTATGAGCAGGTGCCCACACAAGTCCTGGGGTTACCCTCCAGCTCTACATGTGGCAGACGGACCCAGAGCAGCAGAGCATAGGCTTTGAGAGTGGCAGTAAGATTTGATCACTGCCCGGGACTCCCAGCTCCCTGGCAGTACTCTTGCTTGGAGCTGAGCCGCAGCCGCCAGCAGAGGCCCTGAAGACTGGAGCGGCCGCCCGCCACGGGGGCGCAGAACCTGCATCTGAGCCTGACTGCTGGCTTACCTGCTGAAAGCGTCCACACTCTCCTGAGAATCGTAGCAGAGTCTACACAGCAGAATGCGCACAGTGTCTGGGGTAGTATCCCAGAATACCCAGCATGGTTGAGTCAGGAAAATGGCACCAGTTCCCAACAGAAGACAACCAGTGCCTACCCAGAGATGACCCAGATGTGGGAATTACCAGGTCACAACTTCAAAGCTCCTATCTTAACTATTCCATGAGATGCGAAAGTAAACAGATGAATGGATGAAAGGACTGTGTT
Source organism: Lontra canadensis (assembly GCF_010015895.1). Classification (NCBI taxonomy): domain Eukaryota; kingdom Metazoa; phylum Chordata; class Mammalia; order Carnivora; family Mustelidae; genus Lontra; species Lontra canadensis. The sequence continues at coordinate 6,622,768 of NW_022631051.1, forward strand.
TTTGTTTTGTTTTATTTTGTTTTAAATAGAAACTAAAAATGAACTAAATGAGAAATTTGGAACTGAAAAAGCAAATGTCTGCAGTAAAATATTGGATGATGGAGATGATAAAAGGTTCATTGAACTTAAGGACGGATCGATAAAAGTCATCTGAAAATTAAAGAAAAAAAGATGGAAAAACACCTTTTGAAGAGCTGTTTGCCAATAAGATCTTACCAGTCACATCTTTGGTCTTATTAATGCCTTTGTTGGCTTATAAATAGTGTTGTTCCTCTTATCTCAAGTTTTTATTTGTTCATTCACCTTTTTCCTATTATTTCTTTAAGAATTCTGAAGTGTTGTGGAGTCACAGGTCCTGCTTTAGGATTTCCCTTTTCAAGATTAAACCCATATAGACAGTTAAGAGAGATTTTCTTGACAACATGTGGTGGCTGTGTGCTAAGTTGTGTTAGTCGTTGTGGTCCTCAGACTGGCAGTATCGGGACCACCTGCGAGCGGTCTCAGGCTCGCCTCGGACCCCCCCAGACTACAGTCTGCATTTAACAGGACCCAGGGTGGTTTGTGTGCTCCATGGAAGTGCCGCAGGCTGTTCTGCCTCGCGTGTCCTGCGGAAGTTCCTAAGAATTATCAATCTCTGTAGACAAAACAGGACTCTTTAAAGTTAAATTCCAGATGTCAGGATTGACTTTACTAATAAATAGATGTCAGTTTGGACCATAATCCCCTCTTTTGTTTTAGAAAACAATTGCTCAAGTCTTAGTTCATCTCCACAGAAATGACTACGTGGCTGCTGAGAGGTGCGTCAGGGAGAGCTACAGGTAAGATGTTGGCAGCCCTGCCGGACTTCTGCTGTGTTAACATTTCTACTTCTCGGTGTAAGGTCACTGCTCAGACAGCTGTTCTTGGCCATGAAGCTAGTTTTGGTTTTTAATAAATTTCATAGTGGTGGGAGGACTCGAGTACCATTTCAGCAGGATTTTTACAAGTTGGGATCTTTCCTGGGTTTTTCTCCTGGGGATTTCATGGGAGTGAATGACTAGGATGATTTTGTTCCTTTGCCTTCCGAGAAAAAAAAAAAGAAACAAAAAAAGAGTCAAGGAATATTCCCAGATTACATGTACCAGGAAGATCATTTCTTGTTGGAGGTGTGGTCCAGTCGGGCCACTGTTGACATTTCGGGCTGTCTAACTCGTTGCTCTCGGGCCTGTCCTGTGCATTGTGGGATGTCTGGAGCATCGCAGCCGCTAGCCACGTGTTAACAAGACTGTCTCCAGCTATTGGCAAACACCTGCTGGGGGGCGGGAGGCAGAACCCCGGGGGGTGGGAGACAGGACCCGGGGGGCAGGTGGAGCCCTGTGACCCATGCCTGCTGTAGCATCCCAGGGTTCAGCGGGAGCGAAGACTGTGCTGCGCTGGAGCAGCTTCTCGAAGGCTATGACCAGCAGGACCAAGATCAAGTCTCCGAAGTCTGCAACTCGCCGCTTTTCAAGTACATGGACAATGATGTAAGTGCCTTTTGTCCTTCCTCTTGACAGGTGGAGGCCTCTAGTGAGATGATTTTTCTCCTATGGACTTGTGAGATTTCCCCCTCTATTTTATACCTTCAGCCACGGCTTACAAAGGCATGTGGCATCGGCACTGAATTTGACCGCAGGCTTAGACGCGTCAGCCAGGCACATGTACAGCCATTTCTCTTGCCAACTAATGGTGTTGACTGCATGTGTCTATTTTTTTTTAAAGATTTTATTTATTTATTTGACAGACAGAGATCACAAGTAGGCAGAGAGGCAGGCAGAGAGAAAGGAAGAGGAAGCAGGCTCCCTGCTGAGCAGAGAGCCCCATGTGGGGCTCGATCCCAGGACCCTGGAATCATGACCTGAGCCGAAGGCAGAGGCTTTAACCCACTGAGCCACCCAGGCGCCCCATGTGTCTATTTTTTAACTGGGCTCCATGTCTCAGCCTCTCCTACTACCCCTTGACCTCTGTAGGTTCCTTACTTTAAGTGTATTTTAGGCTCCCCTGTCTGAAAGAGGCTCATTGGGTAGTGGCCTTTGTAATTCCTTAGACTTGTTGGAGGCCCCCTGCTGTGACAGCTGGTTGTGTGATGCCCGTTAGTAATTAACTCTCTAGACCTCCGCTGCTGGTCCCTGTCCTGCCAGCCTGTCCTGCGGATTAGAGTGGTCTGCCCGTGAGAAACGGCCTCACACGCTGCTGTCTGCAGAACGTGAGCTGTGACTGTGGCTTTCCCTTTTCAGTAGACTTCTGAGCCCCTGTTCATTTGATTTGGTATCAGATCAGCTTGAGATCTTCAGTGTTGTTTGGTTGGTTGGTTGGTTGATTTTGTTTGTTTGTTTTTCTGTAAGGATGTATGTAGAAGGAATCTGTTTTTGTTTTTGTTTTTTTTCCAGATAGTAGGCTTTTGTAAGTCTGGTTATTTTTAAAGACTTTGTCCCTAGTTTAACTCTTTTCATTTACTCAGCAGATCTTTATTTTGTAGGCACTGCAAGTATTACTTAACTGTGTGTGTCCCGATTATCTTCCATTCCTAAGTGTGGCACGTAACTGAAATTTTTACCAGTTGTGTACCTGTCATGTCATGGTCACAAGCCGTCTGATGGCAGTGCAGTAGTGAATTCCGTTGTGGTGGCTTTTCCATCTAAATGGTAGTATTGGTTTTCCTGAGGTAGAAAATGAAGATTTGTCTTTTACAGATAGCTGCTGTTGAAAGGGGGCACGTTGAGATTCGGGTGACCAGGCTAGTGAGAACATGCTTTGTCATTGACAGTATGCTAAGCTGGGCCTGAGTTTGGTGGTTCCAGGAGGGGGAATCAAGAAGAAATCTGCAGCACCACAGGCTAAGTCAGAGGGCGCCACCGCTCCCACCGCAGAGGAAGACGAAGACGAGTATGCGGGAGGCCTGTGCTAGGATCCTGCTTTGCCGCAGAAAGGAAGAGAAGAATCCTGACATGCCGTCCACAGACTTGGACCTTGTCTAAGGGGATCCAGACTTCATTTCAGTCATGCTTTTGAAAATGCTAATAAAGACTCAATGTTTAGTCTTCATTTTCCTAAGTACCCATTATGAGAAAACACGTTTTTTTTCTTTCCAGAAGAGCCTTTCTAAGATACCAGCAGGAATTAACAAAAATATACTGTCACATTTTAATACAGTTGATTTTTAAATTTGCAAGCCACCAATTAATGTTCTAAACAAAAGGGACACTAGGGATAGAAATTCTTTTCTCTTGGTTTTTTTGTGATTTATCGTTACAGAATTTTCTTTGTGTTTTATTTAATAATTGCTGCTAAAAGTGAAGTTTACTGAGTTAAACAAAGTAGTATTTTAAACTTTTTTGAAAAGGAAGTTTATCCCCAGTGATATTAGATACATTTAGATTATCAAATCTTGAAATCTCTTCAGAGGTAAGATTGGGACAGGATGCTGTTTTGAACCTTACACTATTGTTTAGCCCAATAAAAGGTACGTTTGAAGTCTTATGTGTAAGCTGAAAGTTTTGAAGCTATATTCAACTCCTTTTTGAAATCCATTTTTTTCCATCTAAAAAAACATGGCGGCTGTCCCCAAATGCATTTGGTTCTTAGCTAAATGGGAACTAATGAGGACTGTTGTGCATTCTAACAAAGGGATAATTGTTCCCGTCAATCTAGAATATAGACGTTTCTTCCCTCCAGAATAATTTCTGATTCATCTAGAGCTGCAGCAGGACAGTAACGTGATGGCAGTGCTGTGTATACCGCGGACACGTAGCTGGGAAGGGAAGAACTGTTTCCGAAGTGCTTCTGTTGAGGGGAGTGAGCTGCCAAAATGTCAGTCCTCGTAGGTATTCGTAGAAGGCTGTTCAAGAAGCATTCCTTTTTGCTCATGTGGCTCTGCCCCCCACAGTGGTCCCCCGGTCGCACGCCCGTCTGCCTCTGCCTGGAGCCGGCCTTCAGCCAGTGCCGGTGTGCAGTGTGCTGCTCCCTGAGGACAGCATGGCCCATCGTGAAGCCTGGTTTTAGCCCCAGCTGGTTCTGAGGGAGAGGAGGGCTCAGCCAGGATGGCCTCCTCTATGGCAGGTGCGCTGGGCAAAAGTCATTATTGAAGATCTGATTTAAGACACTAACAAACTTAATGCTTTGATTCCTCACATTACTTGCATAGTTCTCGGGGAGCAGCTCATTTTCAATAACTGTATGGAGACGAACGTTGACCAGTCGCAGCGAGGCTGCATGTAGACGTGTGCACTGAATGGCATGCTCCTATTTCCGGGAGCCCGCCATGGCTGCTGCGCCCGTTAGATCCCGTCGGAAACCTCGGGAGTCTCGAGGTTATGCTCACGTGAGCTGAGCAACCATCTGTCTGAACAGATTTGGCAACGCTTAAAAGGTATCTTCGACCATTTGTTTATAGATTGTTTTTGGACTAAAGTGTTAAGTTTTACATATTAAAAATGAGGAGTGATTGAGTGCATTCTGTACCAGCAGGGCAGCTGACCCGGAAGAACATGAAACGCTCTGTTTCTTTCGAGTGCAGCCTCTTCCCGTCTCCCTGCCCACACTTAGGAACTAACGAGCAAGACTGAGGGCGATTTCTTTGACGTCAGGGTTATTCTGTGTGGTGTCCAGGAAAGAGCCCTTGTTCCCTCTTCATGCATTTTATTTTTCCATGTACAGAAGTCTTGATCCTGAAAGTGTGGTCAGGAGTGGGAAATGTGTGTTTACAGCAGGAAAAACTTTTCCAGAACTCGTCATCACTTTGACCAAAGTGGAAGCCTGCATGAATATGCTCAGAATCGAATACTCGGTGTTCTGTTCTGTTCTAAGTGAAGTCAATCTAGAAATATATTTAATATGTTGAATGTATTTGTACATAGGCAGAGTAATATGGTATTTGTGTATGGAGTCTGTGCTTCCTGTTTTTTCCAGTTCTTTGATGAGTCAATATTAAATGTGTTGCTATGAAAATGTAGATTATTGCTTCTATGACAAGATAATTATAAAAATAAAATCTGAAACGATAGAAATATGATCTATAACTATTACTCATTTTGCTTTGCTTATTTCCTGTTTTCCAAGGACACATTCTTAATTATTTGTGTGATTCCAGCTGTGTTATACAAGGATGGTGTTTGGTTCTCTGCAATGATATGCTCTGTTCTTTGGGAGTCAGTTAAGTACCTGTAGTAGTTACTTTAAACTCTGAGCTTTAAAGAGACTGATCACCCAGTTACTACAATACTGTGCTATCTGCTACTTGGTGAGAGGGGAGATTTTATATATCTTTCAAGAGAATCTTTCATTAAGGGAGGTGATGGAAAGTCAAGTGCCTTGCTTCCAGGATGGACCAGTTATTGTGAAGGGAGCCTCTTGAGTTCCCTTTCCCCTGCCACTCAGATCCATAATGGTCCCTCGTCTGTCCCTGAGAGTGGGAGCTGTGGAGCCCTCAGGTCCCCTGCGATGCACCTGGATCAGGAATGAGATCAGTTTCAGCTTCCAGAGCATGTATGTAGGGAATGTCCCAAGTTTGGACATAAGTTGACTATTACTAATTATTCAAGAAATGTTTAATATATTTATAATTTATATTTGTTATATTTAAGAATATAAACCTGGAGTAAGGCACATTTTGCTGTAAAGTGTAATTAGTTGGTCTTTCAGAAGCATGTAGGACCTTACTGTTCAGAGTTGAAGGAAGCCATTTTGTGTGGCGCAGGCGAGCCGGGGTCCTGGTCCCACCCGCCAGCGGGATCCCAGCTGGCGGTGCTGGATCTTGGGCAAGCTGGTCTCCTCACTTAGCTGCAGGGGCATCATGGCGCCCACTTAACAGGGGGCTTTGAGGACTAAATGAGGTCACAAGTGCAAAGCACTTAATTGAGTCATTTTCAAATAGTAGGTTCTCAGTGATGAATGAAATCATGAACTTTAGGAGAGAAAAATTCAGTTAATAGTTCCAATTTTGACAGCCAAATTTTTGGGGGATCTTACACATTTCAGATTATAGTGTAAGTCATTTTATCTAAGACCTCATTTGATTTTCTTCATGGCCTGATTATAACTGAGAACAAGGCTTTTTGTTTGTTTGTTTGTTGTTTTTTTAAAGATTTTATTTATTTATTTGACAGACATCACAAGTAGGCAGAGAGGCAGGCAGTCAGGTGGGCGGGTGGGGCGGGGGGAGGGAAGCAGGCTCTCCGCTGAGTGGAGAGCCTGATGCGGGGCTCGATCCCAGGACCCTAAGATCATGACCTGAGCCGAAGGCAGAGGCTTAACCCACTGAGCCACCCAGGCGCCCCGAGAACAAGCCGTTGTTAGGAACTCGTGTCTGTGCCCGTTGGTGCCTCCCAGTTACACTGACTGATGGGCTGCTGCTCCCAGGCTCTGCACGTCCAGCACGCTGCCAGACCTGCCTCTCCCTGACTCATTTGGATCCTGCATTGCTCCGTGATCTCTTGGAGGCTGACCTCTGCTTACCTTCTGACCACGACCGGTGGCTCTGAACCTGGGTATGGAGTGGGGTGACAGCCCGACATCTCCCTCTTCGCTCCGGAAGCTGTGCTGCCATTTGGCCTTGGGGTGGGCCCTCAGCGGTCATGTTGAAACACCGTGTCCACACCTCCTGGCCACAGTGGTTTGCTCCCAAAGTTGGCTTCTGACTCAAGTGGAGCAAATTCGGGTTCATTCCCTCCCAGAGAGGGTGGGATTTGCTCTCGCTATCCCGATTGCTCTCTCTTCATCCTGTTTCACTTCCTAGAACTTCTCAGTGCTTGCCATTATGCTATGTATGTATGAAGTTTATGGTTTACAAATGGTGAGTAAAATGTGAACTCCATTAAAATATGGCCTCCATGAGAGCACGGTCTTCATCCTCTTCCTCACCTGTGAGTCGTCCAGAATAGTTTTGGGCACATAGTAAGCATTAAATAAATATTAATAGATACATGAACAAAAGCACTCAACAAACGTTACTGTTTGCTTTTATTGAAACTGGCTGGTTTCCAGTCCTGCTCTTTGTCACTCTTAATTTGCATTAGCCAGTATTTACCCATTGCTTTTCAAACCAAACAAGTGTAATATTACTAAGTTCATGAAAACATTTTTTAATTTATGGGCCTCTTTGTTTTTTCCCTCCCTCCATGCCAAATTTAGAGGGATGGGACATACCCTGCTAGATATTTTAGGCCAAAGCACAAAAGATTTAAAGATAGGCTCTCAGGGGGCGCCTGGGTGGCTCAATCAGTTAAGTGTCTGCCTTCAGCCCAGATCATGATCCCAGAGTCCTGGGATCGAGCCCCGAATCAGGCTCTCTGTACAGTGGGGAGCCTGCTTGTCCCTCTCTCTCTGCCGCTCCCTCTGCTCCTATGTTCTAGCTTGCTTGCTCTCTCAAATAAATAAAAATCTTATAAAAATAATAATGATGTGCCCAGGAACTATGTGAGCACCTGGAAATCATGCCTTCCAGGGTATCTTGGGTGATTCTCAGGCTGCAACTTCTCCAGATATCAGAGCCGAATCATAAAGTTGTTTTATTGCTTGCAGCTGAGGTACAGTTTGGCTTTGATTTCCCAGGGGTGATCCACTGGAGGGATGGTGATTGGGAAAGAAATGAAAATCTGAAACAAAAGTGGTCTGAGCCGCACTGTTCAAACCTTAGGACTTGTACACAGAAACCTTGCCTTTCCTCTTGAAGCCCTTCACAAGCTCTTTCGAGAACCTGGGCTTCCCAGTTCAAGATTGGGAACATCCCCCAGCTTTATGTTTTTGCACTGAAGACCTCGACGGTGAGAACAGTCCGCATTGCCGTAACTTACTGCGTGAAGCTTGCAGAGGATTTCTGTTCAAAACCAACTAGTGTTTCACCTTGAGTGTGCTTAGGTGCAATCCTGGTGCCAGTAGTGTAGGCCAGTGTTCCTTGGAATTTGATAGAAAAAGATTTTAATTAAGGAGGTTTTATAAATGTCCCTGGGCAGAGTGATACCTCCCCAAATCGGGTAGATAATTTTAACTTCAGGGCCAAAGTCAAATGCTAAGTGAACTCAACAACTGAACTGTGATGTTTAGAGCATTGTAGAATTTGCCACATATTTCGGTACATTCCCAGATTTGGGAACTGGTTTTGTAGCTGAGTTGCACTTTGCAACACCTTCAACAGCTTCCTTGGTCTCTGAAAGTTTTCCTCTGCATGTCTTCAACCGGCCCACCCTCACCTCTACAGAAGCCTCCTCGCTCAAGGTCCACCTGCATGACTTATGTGTGCCAAACGATTTTCTGGGCTCTGAGCAAAATGAAAGTATAGGCCTTTATCTTCAAAATAAGAAAAAAAAAAAAAGATCTATTTGTTTCCTCTGCGTCTTTGGCTGCCTGTCACAGTGTTCGCATCTGCTGTTCAGTATGGGTCTGTCAGGAGCATGCCCTCCTGGGGGCTGGGAGGCCCTGCTGTGCAAGAGGTAGGAGGGCCCAACCCTGACCCTGACCCTGCCCCCACAAAGGACACTGTCGCAGTCCAGGCAGCCGTGGCTGGTGGGCAGGGAGCTGGCTGTTGAGAGCCCATCCTGTGAAGGTGGGAGGTGGACCCCCACATGAGCCGAGGCTCCAAGGCCCTGGCACATCTCCACTGGCCCATCAGACGTTTCTTACAAAACACAGACCCAAAGACAAGATTATTGAGACCTTCTCGACAACCCCAGGTGTGGGCCCCTGTGAACATGGACCCTGTGCGTTTTCACGGGCCACCTGCCAAAGGCCAAAGGTATCTGAACCAAACCCAGTCATGTGGCCCCTGGGATGCGGGGGCTTCAGCCCTGGTCCGCATTTCTCCCTCCTGGCCTGCAGATGAGCATCTGGGGGGCCCTTTTACCCCACCCCAGCTGTTATTCCATCCTGGAGGAGTTCCTCAGGGGCCCTGGGGATCTTAGTTCTGGAAGGTGGATGACGATGAATCCATCCAGCCCAGATGTCCTCTGGGTCACTAGCAGAGTGGGCCAGGCCTTCTAGGCTCTTCGCTGCAGAGTAAATAAACACAGATAGCCCTCCTTACGCTAATGTTGATCCCTTCTCATGATCCAGCTTCCTTGAATGATTAAGCTAAGAGACATCCCTGGGGGTGAGGGGAGGGGCAGGGAGGTTTAAGGAAACCCAGACTTTTTCAGTCGTACAGTAGCGAAGCCAATAGAAATGCCGGGGAAAGGCTGCTGAAAACGGGATTCTTGTGTTTACCAACCGATCCTCTGGTGCTTCCCTCCCAAGCTGTGATTTTAGCCTGCCTGTGTCCACGGGTTTCCTGATGTTCGTGATTTGTTTCTCCTTCGCTTTCTCAAGTGTAGGGCACACCTCTGGAAATGTCCCCCAGACCCACACAGGAGGCAGAGGCCTCGCTCCTTAGAGATGCAAGGAGGGAAGCAGGGCAGGGAGAGGGCGTGGCCAGTCCATCTGGAAGGAGACCTGGGGTACCCGATGGGGATCTTGGAGAATGGGTGGAGAAGCAGAGTGGAGGAGACCTCAGACCAAGGCCGAGGGAAGCCGCCTGCCCACGTGGGAGGCAGGAAGCCGGTGAACCAAGCCAGAGCAAGCCACAGCTTTTCCTCCGGGATCTAGGGGCAAGCCGGAGTCGAGGCGTGAACTGTGGAAAGCCTGACGCAGGGTTAGCGCTCCCGTGGAACCCCGCGTCTTAGACCCTCTCCAGATCCCACCTCGGGACAGAGCTCTGAAGACACACCTCATGCTGTTTCCCACCAGAAAACATTTCTGGAAAGAAAACTTTATTTGTCGCGTATTTCTCTCCTCCCTTTTGCGGGCCTGATGATCTAAGTTTATCAGTACATTTTTCTTCGGGGATCCAGTGTTAAGAATTTTCCGGCCACCAGGTGGCACCACAGAGCAAGCCTGGAACTCGCCTGGTTGGAGCCCTCAGGGGCAGGGTGCCTGGGTCTTGGGCAGAGAGCGCCCCATGCTTAACACAGACCAACTCCAAAGTTACTAATCAGACAGACTGCAAACAAAGGATAGCATGGATGAACAGGATTCAAAGTCACCAATCAGATAAAAACGTGCAGCTATGTGTCTGCTCTCTGAATCATGAACGTAAACTTGATCATGCTCTGTACGCAATATTTATCTGTTGTTACTCTCTTAGCACCAAGTTATGGCATAAAATTAAGTAGTGGATGTGAACCAGCCTGGACTTTTCTGAAGGCTCGGTCCTGAGCTACTTCCAGCAGAGGAGTGGGTAGATGGGGGAGTGGGGAGAGGGGAGGAGTAAGGGGGTGTTAATAGCATTTGGTCAGGGCAATTCTTTGTAGGGACCTGCTCCCCTCAACCCAGGTCATTTAGCTTTCTTGGCTCTTGCCCTCTAAATGTTAGTTGTGTCCCCCAAGCATTGTGACAAACCAACAATGTCCTCACACGTCTGCAGGTGCCCCACCCAGGGTTGGGCTAATGTCCCTTGTCGGGAACCAAGAGAGCTTGAGAATATGTTCTCTCTCTGACCTGCCTTCTAAACACTTACTGACATTGGACCATCAGCAATATAGCTCCAGACCCTGCTGCCCTATATAACACCCACATGGAGCTACCAAAATTCAAATAAGTTAAAATGATGTAAATGTAAAATTCATTTCTTTGGTCACACTGGTCACATCTCAGATGCTTGATAGCCCCATGTGTCTAGTGACTGCCATACTGGGCACACAAAATAAAGCATTTCTGTCTTCCTGGAAAGTTCTGCTGGACCCTGCTGCCCTAGATCATTCTTTCAAAGTGCAGCTGAGCACTGTTTTAGCCCCTGTATTAGAGGAGCCAGTGCTGATGACGCGTCCACAGATCAACCCAGGTGACCTGTGACATGAAAGCTGCAGCCGCCAGACTGCCTCCCACCTGTGGAGGTACAGGCACAAGTACAGGTGCAGGTAGAGGTACAGGTGCAGGTACAGGCATAGGAACAGGCACAAGTGATAGATGCCTGTGGTATACAGGATTAGGTGCAGGTACAGGCACAAGCACAGCTGTAGGTGCGGGCACAGGTGCAGGTATAGGTACAGGCACAGGTACAGATGCAGACACAGGCACAGGTGCAGGTATAGATTAAGGTGCAGGTGCAGGTACAGGCACAGCTGCAGGTGCAGGTGCAGGCACAGGTACAGATGCAGGCTCAGGTGGAGCAGATTCTGCAGCTCTGGAGCCAGGTCCTCTGACTGCCTTTCATTTGGCTCCTTCTCCCTTGAGTCTCGTGTATGCATGATACAGGGGACATAGTATCCAGGGTCCCAAGACACCTGTTTTCTCTGTCAGACCTCGCTAGGCTTCTTTCTCCCAAGAGTCACAAAGTTGCTGAAATGCAAAGTCCTTGGCTCTTTCTCTTTCTCCTTTCAGGCTGGATTGCTGGATTAGAGGAAGGTTTCCCATGTTAGCAACCTGGACACATTTTGAAGGTTTCTGACAAAAATCCCCTCTTCCCAGCAGAGAGCACGGGGGCTGGGTTACACAGGAAGCACCCTGCGGCACTGGCGGGGAGCAGGAAGCATGGACCCTCCTCCGGGAGGACCATGAGCCTGCGCTTCAGAAAACGCGCCACCCAAACGCTGCCTGTGCAGATGGGCCTCTCCACTGCTCGAGCAAGTGACGATGATCCACGAACTATTAGAGAGAGAGACACACAGAGAGAGAGAGAGACCTTCTTCATGACAAACACCTCCTCACCCCAGAGAGGAGGGGACGGTCTCAGTAGCATCCTGGAGAAGGTACGAGCCACCCGCCCGACACTTTTCTGTCACGACCACGTGTTTCCACAGCCCTTCCAGCCTGAGGCATCTCCCAGCGTGTGTCTTAGGCCATGTTCTCCTCAGATGCTCCTTGAAAAAAACAGTTCTAAGGAAGTAGCTCAAGGCTTAAGAAAGTTTAAGAAAGTCAGTGTAGTATTTTCTGGTACCTCTCTCCGCACTCTAGCAAATTAAAACTTTGGAGGAGTTCTGGAGAAGAAAATCGTTATGAATCGTGTACCTCAGCATCTTCAGGATATATTGGACCCTGATGACCTTCTCTCCTAAGGTGACCCCTCGGAGACACAGCTGTGGGGTGCGAGGCTATCTGCAGGGGTTCGGGCCCAGCCCGAGCCCACAGATACAACTCCATGACGGACTTCTGAGCTCAGGCTTCCCTTTCAGGGTGACAAGGCTGAGTGCCAGCCTGCAGGAGAGACAGAAGCAAGTTTCACCAGAGAGAGAAAGAGTCACTGAAAAGCCTCTATCAGACCAGGCATCTATCTTCCTGCACCTGATGAGAAGGACTGCGACAGCAATGACAGGCCACTTTACGGTCATGTAGGGTTTCTTCGGTGTTTCTTTAATGTCCAACAGTCCCAAGGGGCAGGAAAGACATTTTACAATGAGAGGGAAGGGAGTCCAAAAACATCAAACAGTTCGCCCTAGATCGTTGAGCCAGTGGAGTAGACATTCAAACCCAAATCTTTGGCTTCTAAGTTGTGGCTGTTTTCTTCTTTACCAACTATTGTTTACAGGAATGCCATTTGCTCTACGTTTCCTTCTGCTCCTACGTTCTAGTTCTGCTCTCCAGATGGATGTGGTAAAGTCTGTTTCTGCTGCTGTGGTTAAAAGGACGGGCTTCAGAATAAAGGGAAAAGAGCTGTGTGATCTCAGAAAAGTTACTAACCCCCTCTGAGCCTCAACTTTCCAATGGAGATTCCTACTTGGGATGGCTATGGTAAAGATGTGGTGAAATGGAAGAAGGTAGGACATAATCACCCTTCAAGGAACTTGAAAGCCCACTCGGGAGTGAGGCTAAGTCCTGTCAACAGATGGGATAGCGTGATAGCGTGGTGATTTCCCAAGAGACCCTGGGGCCACTCAGCTGGGGTCAAATTCCAGCTCCACGGGTCAGGGAACTCAACCTCTCCAGGTCTCAATTTCCTCGTCTGTATGTGGGGCTCATACAAGTCCCCATTAGGACTGCAGGAGGGATATGCCCGGACCACTTGGGAGGATTCAGCTTATTTCAGTGAGAGGGAGCAGTAGGGGGAGGGGCCAATTAGGGGGAAAGATAAGGACGTGAACAGAACACTGACATTTCCAAATTGGCTGGGGAGGCAGAGCTGGGGGTATGGTTTGGCCAGTACACGACCACAGGAGCCAGAAAGTTTATGGAGAGGCAAAGATTTCTTTCAGTTTCACGTTTCAAATTTCTAATTTCCCAAGGAAAACATCTGGCCCCTCAAAGGAACAGAAAAGAAAGAAACAGCTGGTGTCAATCCCGGGAGGGTGGCAAGAGCGAACATCTCAGGTCTGATCCATGCTGGTCCTCTGCCCAGGAATCTTAATTTTTCCTTCGGGGCTGACCTTGGCCTTCCCCGGGGCTGAAGTGTCCCCCTGCCTGCATGCTTGAGCCAAGCCTCTGGGTTTTAGGGTCGGCTGGGGGAGTGATTGCTTTTCCACAATGAGAAGAAGCCATGCTTGTCTGGGGTGGCTGGGTAGGGAGGGCTGAGTGCAGGGAACCCCCCTGGGGCCCATCTCAGCAAGAAAGAAGGCTCCACTGTCCCCACCAGAAGGGCACAAGTCTGCAGGAGGATGCCAGCCCCTTGCGGCGCTCCCTGCCCCCTTACCTCTGCTCAACCCTGCTCACCCCTGCTCCCTACGCCAAAGGGCTTTTCATCTCTTTTCCCTACTAGGAGCACCTCCTTTCCTGCATGTAATGAAGAGAGATTTTTTCTGAGCATCCTTGAATCTAGAGCCCCAGGCCAACGACCTTTCTTCTGAGTTCGTCTTTCACACCCAGCTGCCTACTTGGTGCCTCTCATTTCCACATTTCAAACTCCCTGTGTCTGTCAGAGAAACCCGGAGTTCCCACCTCCACCCATCCCCCCACTGCCTCATCTGCGAAACAGCGTCCAGTCCCAGTGGCGGCAGAGACCAAAGGATTTAATCTCGGTGAGACACTTTCCCACGCCCAGCCCACCAGCCAGTTCCGTGGACACCGTCTCCAAAACCCATCCACCCACCCTCCTCCTCGTCCAGGCGAGGGTGCACAGCACTAGCTAGTTCTCCTTCCTGAGAGTCGATTGTCAGCACTGACTTCTTTGCAAATTCATCATCAGTAACTTCCCCTTGGTGGCCGGGGGCAGCTGTGGTGGGAGGAGTTCCATCACAGGAATGGACCAAGGCGAACTCATCAAGGATTTTTCTTCTCTCTTGACTTTTTCTTTTCCCCAAAAAGCTGATGTCACACAATGTCCCAGCACACCGGCAAAAACAGGTCTCTGGAAATGTTAGTGACACACCTTGTTATTCCTTAAAGCCTTTTGGTAACCTCTCCCTGCACTTGGAAGAAAATTCGGCTTCTTAATATGCTTTACAAGGGTTGTCCATGTCTCTGGCCTCGTTTTGTGCCAGCTGCTCTCAGAAGTCAAGTCCCTCCAGACAGGCTTTGTCAGATGAGCTGAATAAGGGATGTGTTGTGAGTTTGAATTCCGCAGGCCTCACTCCCAGGGTGCAAACACTGACACTTTCTATATTTTATAGAATGTTCTTAACGTTGCTGCCCTCTTCAGCCTGATAAAGAAAACAATCTTGACCAGCACTATCTGATTAAAAAACATAATATGAGTCACATATGTGATTTTCAGTCTTCTAATAGTCATATCAAAAACTAAAAAAATAAAATAAAATAAAATTAATAGGTGAAATTAACTCAAATAAAATTATTTCTTTAGCCCAATATGTGCTCCTCCAGATCTGACTTGTCCCCACGGTCCTCAGACATGTCCTGGTTTGCTTCCACACTCCCAAGGTGCATGGTTACCCTGGCGGGGACTCAGGCGTTTGCCTTTTGTCCTCTGGCGTCCAGGGAACCTCTAGGATCTCTTCCCTGGAGACGGGTCTATAGGTGCGGCCTCCAGGTCCTGACAGCTAGCCCCTCTTCAGAATAAGTGGGATTCCCAGCTCCGAGGCCCCATTCTCGTCCTCCCAGGACACTGGAGGCTGATACCAGGCATTGGCTGTTATCATTCCTTTGTGGCAAAGCTGCAAACTCCGGGGGTCAGTACAAGCCATGCAAAGCCTGACTCGAGAGTCCACTGGTCTCTTGCATCCTCATTTATATGATAGAGAGACAAGAACAGAGAGCGAGCATGAGCAGTGGGTAGGGGCAGACAGAAAAGCAGACTTCCTGTCGAACAGGGAGCCCGACGTGGGGCTCGATCCCAGGACCCTCGGATCCCAGGCTCATGACCTGAGCTGAAGGCAGACGCTTAACCAACTGAGCCACCTGGGCACCCCTGCTCAAATCTTCTTATATTTATTCCTTACACAGGTTTTCTGTGTGTGTCTGCGGGTATGTACATACGCTGTGTATATACGTGTATACATCTGTATCTATAGCCATCCACATTTGTCTGAACGGCAACAGTAACAAAATTTAACCAAGTGCAGTTCTGGTTAATTAATTGACTTTACAAACACTCATACAGCCCTTCCTGTGTGTGGGGCGCTGTTCCAAGTTGTTTACAAATATTGCTGCATTTAACTTTCAGAATCATTTTATGAAGTAGATACTATCACTGCTTCTGATTTGGAGATGGGGAAACTGAGTCATGGTACCATTTCTCTTACCCAATTCCTTACTTAGTGGGTGGTTATTGTTTTAGGAAAAAAACGACCTTGAGCCATATCCTACTTCCTCCAAAACATAAGAAGAACACTTTGTATGTATAAATAATGCAGGCTAAGAGCTTCCCTCGGATATGGTTCAAGAAAACCTCATTGATTTTCCTGGGAGAGGATATGATAAGGTCTGTGGCAGAGTTTCATTATGATCACAATTTCCACTAGGAAGTAAATTATATTTAGACACAAGCAATTGGAGTAATTTAAGACTATTCCCATTTTTTCCCGTTGGATTTACGTGTTTACCCTTGCATATCACTGGGAAGGAGTTGTTTTGTTTTGTTTGTATTGTTTAGAGAGGGAGGGAGAGGCCGGGGAGGAGCAGAAGAAGAGGGAGAGAGAGAATTTCAAGAGGCTCCACACCCAGCACAGAGCCTGATGTGGGAGTTTCCATCTCACAGACCTTGAGATCGTGACCTGAGGTCATGACCTGAGCCAAAATCAAGAGTTGGTTGCTTAGCTGACTGAGCCACCCAGGTGCCCCTGACTGGGAAAGAGTTTAACAATCAGCCTAACAAAGGAAAGGTAGGGAACCACGATAAATAACACTGAAGTTATCTAAAGAGTTCGTGAGACCAAACAAGTCAATTTGCTTGGGTCTAGAGGTCACCTTGGACCTGGGACTTTCAGTTTTAAAATCCTGACTGTTGCAGGCAAATGGATTAGTTGGTCTCTGTGCTCTTGGCATCAGGCTTCTGACAGTAACAGAAACAAAGCAGCAAAATTCGATTATCCGTGGGCTTTATAATCCAGAAACCATATCCCTCAAGTCCTCCCTTGGGACCCTATGATGAACTCAAGAATGAAGCTGTGTTAAAAATGGATTTTCTGCCTTATACAAGATTTTCCTGGCCTTTGTGCTCCCTGTGTTAATGTAGCTGCTCTGTATTTTAGACATAACACAGTTAAAAAAAAAAAAAAACTCTTCTTAATTATTTTAAGCCTCTTTACATGATTGCCCTTTGATATGCGACTTTTTTTTTTCTCAATGTCTGTTTCATTCGATGTCTGGCCTGCCTCTTCGTGAGAAGGCAGATTTCACCAAACACAAGGGTATATATAGCCATTGTGAGAGAATTTCTTTTCATTCTTCTGATTGGAAGCTTTATAATTTGGCCAGCCCTAGAAGAAGCAGCAATTCTCATCTTTCAGATAAGTCTCAAGAGCCCATTTTTCCACTTTAGATCTGATCACATGCATGAAAGCCTAGATGAAAAGAGGTTAATTCGTTGTCCTGTAAGTAGTGAATAGTTTGGTTGGTTGCTCACAAGGAACCAGGAAAAGTGAGCCCTTGTAATCCAGATAAAGGATCATGTCTGTCCCCCTGATCCTGTCCTCTTCTCACCAACGGCTCTGTATTTCCTCTCTATCAACCTCTCTTCGCTAGGCATCACCTCTCACAAGAAAAAAGGCAGACGCATGGGGGCGGCTGGGTGGCTCAGTGGGTTAAAGCCTCTGCCTTCGGCTCAGGTCATGATCCCAGGGTCCTGGGATCGAGCCCCACATCGGGCTCTCTGCTCTGCAGGGAGCCTGCTTCCTCCTCTCTCTCTCTCTCTGCCTGCCTCTCTGCCTACTTGTGATCTCTGTCTGTCAAATAAATAAATAAAATCTTTAAAAAAAAAAAAAAAGGAAAAAGGCAGACGCTATGCCAGTGATGGACACGGAGATCTAGGGAAGCTAGCCTTACCAGACAAAGGATACCATCAAGGACCTGGTGCGGGGAGACCATGGTTTGTGAATTTCTTCTGTTTATGGTGTCCCACCCAAACAACTTCTTAATATGCCTTATAAGGGTTGTCCGGGTCTGTGGCCTCCCTTGGTGTCAGCTGCTTTCAGAAGTCAAGCCCTTCTGGACCTGGGTGGGTGGATATTAGGTATTACCCCATACCGACCCCTGCCCCCCTTGTCCTGACCCACAGTGAAGCCAAGCCTTCTTGATATTAAAACAAAGTAAAGGCAATGAGTTTGGTCAAATAAGTGCCCAATTTGATGAAAATATTTAGGTTTCGGCTCAATTGGTGAAATGAATATAGCATTCAAATTGTGTTTTCATGGTGTCTGAATAATTGCTTTCAATGAGGAGAGTTCAAATACACTAGTTTGAAATAATTGATTTTCTGTCCTTTTTTTTCCTTTCCCCCACAGGTTCTTGTGTGGATTCAGTTGCCACATTGCTTGATCATGGAGATCAGCTTTAATGTCACCTTTCAAGCTAGTTCACACAAGGTAATTAGGCTCAAAATGGATTGTTTCTCCCCTGGTGAATCATGAGCAGTGAGAGCCACGATTTAGTGTCACAGGGCAGCCTGGGGTGGCGGGAAGGCAGTGGCTTCATGAGGGGCTTGGACCAGAGTGACTGTGACTGTGGCCAGGCCACTGCTCTCCTGGGGTTCCTTCCCCTCTGCTGTGAAAAGAAGGGCTGCACCCAGGTGCATGCCAGCCTCCTAACTGTGAAAGATCCAGGATTTATGATGAAATGATTGAATGCCCTTTCCTTCAGGTTGGCTTTAATTTCTTCCCTCCAGCTCACAGGTAGAAACATTCTGTGTCTCGGGCCTTGTACACACTTACCACACCTGTGAGACCTGCGGAGAGAGAGTCGGGTTGACACTGAGCCTCGTGCCAGACCTTTATGATTTTTTGAGGTCCCTGTCTTCTGCCACTTTTTTCTACAAAGCATCCAGCATCTACTTGCCATGCCTGCCCTTCTGTCCCTGAGCTCTGGGAGCCTCTGGTCATGGGCACTTGCGGGCGTTGGTCTGGCCCCGCTCTTCCAGACTCCCGGCTACTTAGGACAGGGGCTACGCTCTTCATGTGAACCGTCCCTTCATTTGCTCACTCACTCGCGTACCCTGAACGTCTGTGTGTGTGGAGGGCTACACTCGAAGGATGTCATGTGAGGTCTGACCACCCCAGGGTCCGAACTGTGAGCCGCACTTTCCACAGATGCTGCTTGGAGACGGGCCCTTGGCTCCCCAGCAGAGGGACCGAGGCTTGGCTCTGGAAGCAGCTTACATCTCAGGGCCTTTTGGGACTGGGAAAGGGGCCGAGCGAGGGGTTCATGTAAGTGTTGGTAAGATATTTCAAATATAATCGGGTAGGACAGTCCTTCACTTCCGGCCTCTCTTCCCCACAGCACATGAGGAATGAGTGGCCAGGACAGTTCCTGGGGCTGCTGGGACAAAGCGGGTGCTTCAAACAATGGGAATTTATTCTCTCGCGTTCCAGAGCCCAGAAGCCCTGGATTGAGCAGTCAGCGGTGCCGTCCTTTTCTGAAGGCTCTCGGGGAGAATTCTCTGTTGCTCCTTCCCAACTTCTGTGGCTCCTGGAGATCCCTGGTGTTCTTTGGCTTGTGGCTGCCTTTTGGTTTCTGCCTCCATCCTGTGGCTTTCATGTCTCTGGACCTATCTCCTCCCCTCTTCTCAAAGGTAAGGACACCTGTCATGTGGTTAGGGACCGCCCCCCCCTCCAATGCAGTGTGGCCTGATCTTAACCAATAACATCTGCAAAGACCCTATTTCCAAATAAGGCCCATTCTGAGGCTCTGGTTGGACATGAATTTGGGGGGACATATTCAACCCAGGATAGGTTCGTTCTCTAGAAACCAAGCTCTGAGCTGGGGATTTGTGTGCACGAGGTGGGCTGGGGAAGCTCTGGACGCCAACACCTTCCCGGGCACAAGGGAAGCAGGGGGAGAAGTTAGCAGAGGCATCCGTGAATGAAAAGGCAGGGAGCATGTTAACACATGGGAGAGGGATGAGGGTTTCTTGCTGACTTATCAAAACACTGACATCTTCGACAGGATTTGTCATGTACCCTTACAGTGTGAACGGCAGTTACAAACTAGTTATGAGTTTACTATTTTAAAATGGCATTTATGAGTACTGGAATTGTCCTGAAATCTTAGAGTTAACACGTAGAGGAAACATCATAGAGGTTTCCCCAAATCTGACAAAAAATCAAGGCCACTGTAATACCATTAATGAGCTATTAACATAAAAGAAACTCCCCAAAGTTATCGACACTAGAAGACAAATTTCATTCAATCATGGAAAAGAAAAGCTGAACCATCCTCTTTATCGAAAGATGATCTTATGAAACCATCGTCACCTAGGAACAAGATCAAGGAATATGAAACCCAAGAGTCTTTAGAAAGTTAAGTATTATAAAATTACAACAGAGAGTAAGTTAATTAAAAGTATTTTTCTGCATTTTGTGATATTTATGTATTTGCCAGCTTTCAACATTTTTAGAATGCTATCTATGGTTTCTTTCTCCTTCTAAAGAGGCACTTCAAACCTAATTTTGTATTCCAATTTTTAAAAAATATTTTATTTATTTTTTTGACAGAGAGAGACAGAGCAAGAGGGGTAACACAGTGGGGGAGTGAGAAAGGGAGAAGCAGGACCTCTGCAGAGCAGGGAGCCTGATGCGGGGCTCCATCCCAGGACCCTGGGGTCATGACCTGAGCTGAAGGCAAACGCTTAATGACTGAGCCACACAGGCGCCCCAGTATTCCAATTTTTCTTAAGGAAGACTCTTCCAAAATATGTAAGCTCCAGGTCCCATGCAGCTCGGATCTGCCCTGGCTGCTAGGACCGGGCCACCATCCAGCTTGGATGCAGGGCCAAAATATCAGTGCTTAGACCCTGGGAACTCAGGGTTCCTGGAACCCTAGACCACAGAGGCCCATGCTGGTGAGGTGGCACTTGAGCTCCTGGGAGTGGGACCCAGAGCACAGCTGTAGGTGGAATGGCCCTGAGGTCACCCAAGGTCTGGCCCCTCTAGGACTCAGCCCAGCGCACCCTGGGAGTGTGAGGCACTGTGTGACCTCTGAGCTTGACTGAGTTGGGGTTGCAGGTGTGAGGCTGGGGAGCACAGGGGAGGGGATTGCTTTTCTCGAGAGATTTCCCTGGAGAAAGTCTATCACATCCGTCATCTCTGCAGAGCAAGACAGAGGCCCCAGAGGTGGCACAAGAAGGCACCTGCTTATCTGCATACTCATGCCTCCCGGCAGGGACTGGACCTCTCTTTGGCTCCTTTGGGGGCTGTTTTGTTCCTACCCCTTCACCAGGGAAAGAGAAGCCAGACCTGTGACCCAGCTTCTCTGGGTTCAAACTGATGACTTTGGTGAAACCGGCTGGGCTGTGGGGAGCCAGGGGGCACACCACGTCTCTACATCTAGGAGAATGTGAGCATGGAGAGGTGGGTGCGGAGGGGAGCTTCCCCAGCTCTCCCAGGAGAACACAGACCTCCACACAGATCTCCTAGGAAGCCAGCAGGAGGGAAATTTCTGCAGGTTCAGGGAGGCGTCACAGTTCTGTCTCCAGTCCCCAACCACTGACCTGTTTCTGCTAGACTCAGAATTAGTCCCTGCTCCTTGAAGGGGAAGCAACGTCTTCTACTGACTCTGTCTGTGGCGGGAGGTGGATTGCAGGTGTGGATGCTCAGGGTGCCGGATCAGGATGTGTGTTGTGGGTGGCACAATGCGAGCCAAGGGCACAGCTCCAGATGCCCAGAGGGCTGGGAAATGAACAATGGCCGAATATAGAGCCTTATGTCCCTGAAGCCACTTCACGCTTTACTCTGCTAGTTAGGTAGCTTTTTAAATATAATATTGAGCTTTCTTGTCCTCAATTGGAGGTACAGAGACTCACTTTGATGCTCATCTTCTTCCTGCTGGGAGTATTCCAGGACTGCCCCTCTCTGGCGACAGTTATCTCCTAGGGGCTGCCCCCTACTCACAGGCTGGCTGTGCAGGGACTCAGATGGAACTAGGAGCCAGGCCTCATATATCTGCATTGCGTGGGTACCACAGTTCACCACAGCCTTTACCCAGGGAATAGCCTTGTCCCCATCTCCTCACCATCCGGGTTAGCAAGGTCAGCGGCAAGGGCAAGGGCAAGGGCCTGGAAGCGGGCGTGCAGTAGCGTTTGGGTTTGGCTTCCCTGGTGGCTGGCAGAGCACGGGTGTCGGTGAGGCAGCTCCTGGAGGCTCCCCATTCTTGCTCCTATCAGGCTGGGAGCTTTGGGGCAGGCTGTGTGCCCTCCTCCCCAACCCACCCCACTCCAGCCCCATTCCTCCCAAGAGTCCTTGTCAGATGTTGTGCAGAAAGGCTTCCTTCAACTCACCCAGCCGTTCATTCCACAAACGCCCTAGAAATACTTCCCGTGTTCGGGGCAACGTGCTCTGTGAAGAGAGCCTGGAGATGAATGACATGTGGCCTTCACCTTGGGGGGTGACTGACCACCCCCAGTCCTCTCCGGTTTTGGGGTACAAATGTCCTCGTATGAACAACAATGGCCAAGCACCACGACTTCTTACAGGAACCTGTGCCACTGCATGGCTTTTCTCCAGTCAGTTCTCCCCGCCACTCTTAGAGCTCCCAGAGAAGTTCTGCTATTCACGGTGGGAACGCAGCCTCCCAGGTGCCTCGCCATGCCCTTGGCCTTCGGTACTCACGCCCTTGCACGGTCCCCTCCCACAGGGAAGCTGGGCTGGCCTGAGTGGCCACTGGGGGACCAAGGAAGCCATCCTCTCTGTCTTCTAAGGCAAGGTCAAGAACAGCTGCGTGTGTGGCTGGGAGCAAAGCAGAGGCGGCCTCCGCAGCACCTGCCAGCATCCCTTCGGCGCCGGGTCTGTCTTTCTCTCCCAGGTGAAGGGTGGTGATCTGTTGTCAAGGCCCCTCGGTCTGAAAAACGTGGCTTTACACATGTGTAACTTAGCTTAAAAGAAAATGGTCATTCCTCCTCCGATTTGCCGATCTTATAATCTTTACAAAATCTCTATCAAAACTATCCAGTATATCCAGGTTGAATCTCAGGATAACACTTATTCAAATGGGGTTTAGGAATGAAGGACAGAGAGGAGTAGCTTCACAAACCCCAGCACCCGTGTAAGGGTATTTCTCTCTACCCGAGTTAGACAATATGGTAATATTCAGAAAATCTTTTTGCTTCTATTTTCCTTATGGAGCAAATTTATGGTAAACTCAGATGCAAAAGTAAGGTGTTTTGGTTATGCATTGCTGTAAGGTATTTCTACATCCATTGGGCTATTGATGTCTGTTGTGTGGATTATGTGTCCATATTATTTCTCATCTATTATCTCTTTATACTGACCCAATCCCCATCACCACCACCAACTCTGTCTCTAACCAGACTGCACAGACGGACTCCAGGTACCTTCTCTTTTTTCCACGGTGTTTACGTGTGGCCAGGGTCATACACAAAAGAACTACTGGTCAGCAAATATTTCCTTTTGGGTTTTGTGTTATGGACCTGACATAACTTTTTGTTTATTGAAAAAGAAAATCACAGCAAGCAATCCAAAAAGTACAAGGGCAAAACCAAAACCAAATTCTTTCAACTCTTTTCACTCAGAACTAGACATTTTCTTCGTGACGATCACACCAGTCCTCTCTGTACAAACAGGTAAAAGTACAAAAATAGATGCATTATTTTATAGGATGGGATCTTATTTACTATGTTAAAATAAAATTGTAGGGGCGCCTGGGTGGCTCAGTGGGTTAAAGTCTCTGCCTTCAGCTCCGGTCATGATCCCAGGGTCCTGAGATCGAGCCCCACATCGGGCTCTCTGCTCAGAGGGGAGCCTGCTTCCTCCTCTCTCTCTGCCTGCCTCTCTGCCTACTTGTGATCTCTGTCTGTCAATCTGTCAAATAAATAAATAAAATCTTTAAAAAAAATTGTAACTGTCTTCCTGGAACTTAAAGAGAAGAAAGGGATAGGAATTTTGCAATTCAGATTAATGTTTCTTCATGAGAGAGATTCACTTCTAGAAGCTTCCTCTCAAATTTAAAGTGGACTAGATTATTTAAGCTTTTATGCTTTACCATTTCAACTATTTCAACATTTTCTGTTGATTCCTTGCATGGGAATATGGGGACAGGGGCACACCTGGGGCCTTGCACCAGTTTTTAAATATGTCTTGATTTTTTTTTGTCTTGATTTTTTTTAAAGCTGTATTATTTATTTTCCATTTTTAAGGTTTAGAATATTTACATTGCATTCTTTAATGACCGTTTCCTCAGTTTTTTAGTCTTTTTTATTTAAATGGGTTCAGAGCTCACCACCCATTTTTAACCACTGCTTTCTGTTTTTATAAGAAATTGTTGTGATTTATCCCTTGCTTGGCTAAATGTCATCCTTTTTCTTTCCCCAAGAAAGGCTCATGGGTTTCCTGAATTATTGACTACTTGACAACATCTGCCTTTTTTGTCTTTTTACTTTATGTGTAACCTGGCTAGGGGGGAAACTCCTGGGTGACACTTTCTAATTCAGAACCTTAAAAATACTGCTTCCCTGACTTCTGGCATTGAGTATAGGAATCTGAGCCCAACCCAATCTTTTCCCTTGTATGTAATGTGGATTTTCTGCCTGAATAAGCATGTGAATCCTTCTGTATCTTTGGAGTTCAGTAAGTAGTCTAGATTAAGTTTGTCTTGATAATTCTACCCCTCTATCTCTATCTATCTATCATCTATCTCTATCTATCTATCTATCTACAATATTTTTAATTACAGGTTGTATTCTTTTATGCATAGAATTTAGTATCTTATTACCTCAGGGATATTTAATTGTATTAAATGAATTTACTATTTTCATCAAGTAATATATGCGTAAAACTTATGAGTCAAACACACATTGCCCCACACTTCCCCAAGCCCCAATCCTATTTTCTAGAGCTGATGGAATTCAAGTTTTGCTTCTTTTTATATGTCCTTCTATATTTCTAAATAACACCCACACAATGTTTTCTTGATTTTTAGATTTCAGAAGTTAGTTAATTACTTCCTTTAGTGAAAGTTGAGATTTTTCCTCTTACTGTCTCCCCCCTTTCTCAGCTAGCGTAGTTTGACTGATGAATGTCCTATGATTTCATCATTTGCAGTATATAAATAATGTTTATTGCCTATCTGATGTTGCCATAACTAACACAGGTTTTCCCTGAACACCGGAAGGCTTTTCTCATCTTCCTTACCCTGAGGCTTTTTTCCCCAGAACCTACTCTAGTCCTTCTTCCCCTCAAGAATGCAATACAAGAATTAATGTTTTGTTCCTGCTTCATCCCAGGGCTTAGAACCAAGCCTGCCTTGCAATTGCTACTCATTAAATCTTTGTTAAGTAAGCAAATGCTGAGAAAATTAAGTGCTGTGATGATATATTCTATTTGGTACATCTTTTGATTTCCCCCCAAATTAATAATTGCCTAGAATTAATCATTGCCTTACATTTTACTTGCTTACATTTTTATGTAATTAAAATTGATCCTTTCTAAAATTTCCAAAGAAATTGTAGCCCCCACGCCCACCCCAAACTACTGTTTCTCCATCCCAACCCCCAAGATCCCCTGGTATCTAGACCACCAAGGCTGTGTGCCGGGGGCTCCCTTCTGTACCTGGGGTCCCTGGCTCCCTAGTCCTTTTCTTGGTTTTCTCCTTCAATGTGGTGGAGCATGTCTTCCAGTAACTACCCCCCTCCCCAAATGGGGGCAGAGGTACTGTTTTGAACTACACATATTTGAACTGTTTCCGTTTAATATTTGTGTTCTGGCTGAACTACATTCTGGGTTGAAAACCCTTAGAAATTTGAAGACACCCCTCCATTATCTTCTAGTCCCCGTGTTGCTATTGAGAAGATCATTATGGTACCTTTGCCTCATTCTCTTTCCCTGAAATTAATTCGGATGTTCTGTATAACTCTGGGGTTCTGAAACGTCATGATCAAGTGCTTTGAGAGATTCTTTTCATTGATTACACGGCAAAAATCATGACCTTCATTTCTTTTATTTTGGAAAAATAATTTCTAATCATCTGTTTTCTCTTTTTAAATTCCCAGCAGTGCGGCATTGCACCCTCTGATTTAACTCTGATTTTATTATCTTTTCTCTCTTGTCTTCCTTCTTATAATTGAGGATCTTCTCAATTTCATCTTTCAAATCTTCCATGTGTGTTTCATTTAAACTCCCATATTTTTAAATTTCCACTGAGACCTCTCTTCTTACCTTGTTTTCTGATGGCCGTTTTCTCCCTCCTAACATAAACTGTTCTTATGTCTAGAGTGCAAGATCATATATTACCTTTTGGAACGTGTTATCGTGCTTTTGAAATTCTGCCCCTGAGTTCCATTTGTGGGTGTTTGGCCTCTGCCTTTAGGGTTGAAGGCCCTCCTCAGTGTCTCAGAGACTCTCAGTGCCAGAGGGAAGCCCTAAGGGCCAGTGGGAGGAGCCACTTGTGGGCGGGCCTTACGGACAAAGGGGCGGTGCCACAGGGCACTGAGTACAGGTAGGTGGTCACAAGTCTCTTCAGAGCATCCTCAGATCTTTAGGAACCGAAGGTCTCTTCTTCGGATCTATACTGTTTCCCAGAGAAGACATCTCCAGTGTTCTGTGAGCAGGTGGAAGAGGGGCCCGGCGTCCCTCAGCAGCCCGTGGACATTCACCTGGGCTTCCACGACAGCTTTTCCGCCAGGCTGCCCTACCTCTGACCCTCTAGGGGTGGAGAGACTCTCATCCAGGGAGCACACAGGTGGGGGACACGGGGAGCTAACTGCTCCTCGGCCAGATTTGGACCCATTTCCGTTTCCAACCCTCACCTCACTTCTCTGGTTGCCGGCTCGTCTCTCTCGCCAGGCTTCCCAAGGGTCTGTGGGGTGGGAGGCTCCCACCTCCCAGCGGCCACCGTGAAACTGTCCTGTTAGGGCCCCGTCCCGCCTGCCTTGTCTCTGTGTTCTAAACCACAGCCGCCCTTTGTGTGTTTGTTTCTAATGACATCATCGTCTAAAACTCCTGTTTTTGTCTTCTCTTTTTTTCCCTTGAGGGGATTGCTATGGACCCTAAAACCTCTTTTCCATGTCACGGCGTGTGTATGTGTGTGATTTCTTTAAGACTATGGAAATCTATTTCTCTAAGCCTGCCTCCTTCTTACGCAGAAACTCTCTTTTTAATGATTAGGTAGTATTTTTTTTTTTTTTTTTTAGATTTTATTTATTTATTTGACAGAGAGAGAGATCACAAGTAGGCAGAGAAGCAGGCAGCCAGAGGGGGAAGCAGGCTCCCGCTGAGCACAGAGCCGGATGCGGGGCTCAATCCCAGGATCCTGGGATCACGACAGGAGCTGAAGGCGGAGGCCTTAATCCACTGAGCCACCCAGGCGCCCCAATTGTTTTAAGAGTATTTGAGTGTAATTGACGCACAAAGTTACATTGACTTTATGTGTGTAACACAGTGATTTTACAAGTTAATGCATAATGCTCAGCCCACCACAAGTGTAGCTACCAGCGGTCACCATGCAATGCTATTATAATACCAGCGATTAAATCCTTAGTAGGCAATCTCTTGTGAGACACATTTGTCTTCTGCCTTTCACTTTTATTAATTTCCTACTCAGAAATATTTAGATCTAGAGGCACCTGGGTGGCTCAGTCTGTGAAGTGTCTGCCTTCAGCTCAGGTCATGATCCCAGGGTCCTGGGATCCAGCCCCACATTGGGCTCCTTGCTCAGTGGGGTGCCTACTTCTTCCTCTCCCTCTTCTTCTCCCCCGCTTGTGCTCTCTCTCTCTCAACAAATTAATAAAAATTTTAATAAAAAATATTTAGGTATAGACTCTATGCATGATCCTTTCTGATCATTACTCCTCTTTAAGTATTAGTCAAAACTTCGATGGGGAGGCTAGTATCACCTTTCAAGACCTACTGTTTGCTCCTAAACAAGGCTGTGGTGTGTGAAGGAGAGAAGCTGGTGTTTCTTCCATGCTTTGAGGTGTGCAAACACCCAGCAAATGTTCTCTGACTTCTGCTGCCAGCCATCTCCTTGAACACGGCAGATGATTTATTCCATTGGCTGGGTATTACTTGGCTGTCAATATTTCCAGAGCTGTCTTGGGGATTTGACTCATCGTCCTTGAACTTTGGTGAGAAAATTGTACAAAATACCATATGTGTAAATGTCAGTGAGAGGAGACAGTGTCATGGAAGTGGATTGGCTGACCTGCCCATGGCCTGGGGCCTGGGGGCCACCCCCTCCTTTTTCAGGTACAGTCTGTTCCAAAGAAAGAGAACCCAGAGAATGGCTTCCAGGATGGAGCGAATGTATGAACTCTGCCAAAGACTGCCCCAGCCGTCCTAGATGACCTTGGGGGGATTCACTCCTGGTGTGGTTTAGCCCCTGTGTGGGTCCCCTGGCTGCAGGCCAGAGTAAGCTAACTGAGTAACTTCTAATTCAGAATAGAATTAGAAGAGAAGCAAGATTCTCCTACCTGTGAGCCAACAGAAAGGGGGCATTGTGGCAGGAAAAGATCTTTGGTGAGTCAGAATGTGCTCCTGCTGACCCAGCCAGACTCACTAAGGCCACAGTGCTGGGGGGTGAACTCATGGTTTGATCATCTATCATTGCCTAACACACCGTCCCCAAGCTTAGAGGTGTAAGCCAGCACTTTATTATGTCTCCTGTTCTGCGGGTTGACTGGCTTCAAAGAGGCAGTCTTATTTGGGCCCTGGATTGCTGCTAGAAGGAGGGAGGTTGGAGTCAGATAAAGGCGGAGATGGCTGGATACCAAATATGGAGCCCTCCCTCTGGGCCAGTGGTCAATGCTGGCTGTTGGCTTGGACCTTAGCTGCCATGGTCAGTTGGCCCCCCATCACAGGGCTTCTTGTGTGGCTGGGCTTTCTGTATCATAGCAGCTGTGCTCTGGGGGCATCCCAGGCACAGACATTCCAGGGAACCCAAGTGGGAACTGAAAGGCTTACTATGGCCTAAGATCAGAAGTCTCCATGTGCCATTTCCTCCTCATTCTATTGGTCAAACCAATTGCTAGGACTGGCCCAGACTGAACAGAAGGGTAGATAGATTCCACTTTCAGATGGTGGAATGGCAAGGTCAGCTTGCAGAAGAGCATGTGGCAGCCTCAGGGTGAGGTGAGGACACAGTGAGGAAGGCTAAAGTTGGACCCATATCCTACCTTCCACTCTAGTGGGGAGAGCACAGCCAGCCCATTCCTCACTCTCGTCTTTCATTCTGACATCTGCTGTGCAGAAATCAGCTGGGGATAGATGTGAATATGAGAGTAGCCTCTGGAAGGATTATCATCTCTTCGGTCCTCCTGGATCAATATATGATCCCATGAGTGTCTCTGCCCCATGAACTTGGCCAGGGTCACTCCTCCAGGACTGAGACAGGGGTAGGTCCTGTTCTCTGTCCTGGCTGCAGGAACACTGTTTCAATTCTGCATTGCAGCCTTGGGCCCCAGAATCCACATAGGAATCCACGGATTTTCCATGGACCCCTTCATGTGCCTCCCTGCCCTGTTTTATTCTGTTTTTCCAGCTGTATTGCCCATTGGAGAGCAGTGACCCGGGATGGCCGATTACAATGCCAAGCTTAATCGGGCCTTTTCTCCAGGGAAATCAGACAGCATGAGAATGTAGAATGGGCCATAAGGAGACCCTTCCCCACAAAGGGTACAAATGGACGACGTCTCCAGGCTTATTTTCCCAAACTCGCTTTGGAGGGTTGGCCGAAACATCTAGATATAGAAGCTTTATACTGGCTCTGTCTCTCTACCCAAACATGAGTTCTCTCACTTTCCTTTAGGAGCTGGATACTGTGTTCATAAAATGACACCTGCTGCCATTTCTGGAAGCATCTTTCCTGGGGAGCAGGATGTCTCCATGGACAGAGACCAGCAAGCTCATGGCTGCCAAGCCTAGAAGAGGGGGACATGGAGCTAAGCCTCTTCCTGGAGCGGGCCCCTGGAGTAGGAACCAAGGCAGAAAGTGGCTCCAGGAATGCAAGAGGCTGGCCCACGGGAGCCGCACTGGAGAGAAGGGGCGAGGGCGTTGGGTGTGTGAGCAGCAGGCCCGCGCCAGGCCTCATCAAGGCGGCCTTCCCAGAGGTGGCCACGGTGCCCTGGAGGAGCTTGGTGAGCAGCTCTGGCCCCATCTCCTGGCTGAGCCTCAGAGAGAGGAGACGTCCCAGGGCACATCTAGTTGATGCGGGCACAGTCCCCAGTGCCAGCCGCAGGAGTCACACCCAGCAACTTTTTCACCTCAGTTTACCTCCGGAAGGGGCCAAGGGGGAGGGAGAGGGAAAAGGAGAAGTGATCATGGTTTTACGACTTTGCCTTGTTTCACACAACTTTCAAAGTAAGAAGCATTGTTTCTATTTTGAGGGATGAGGGAACTGAGGCAAAGCAGCACTCAGTCCACTCAGCCGAGATGTGCTGGTGCTGTGCTAAGAAGGAGGGAGAACTCCTATCTCCCTCGCTCCTCCACAGGGTCTTAACACAGGCCCCATCTGAGGGTGGCCAGCGGGCTGAGGGCCTGGGGTCTCACCTCAGGATTGGTTTGCAGCCCCTGGGGCAGAAGAGGTGAGGAGAACTGGTTGCGGGCTACTGAGGGAAGCAGATGGTGGGGGGGCGAGGGTAGGGTGGGCACCCCAAGTGGAACCCAGAGGTGACAGAGAGTTCTGTGTCTCAGCACCGCAAGATGGCTCTGTGCGGCCCACCCTGTTTAAGTCTTCATTGGGTGCTGTGTCTCCTCACCAGAAAAGCGTGTGATACAAGGAACCCCGTGATTTTTCTCTTCTCTCTGACCCGAATGCTTCCCTACCCCTCATGTCATCAGCGTCATCGTGATCCTGGGTGTCTGTGATGAGACCAGACTTATTATGTACAGTGAGACCATCCCAGATCTTCTGTTCTCCACACCTCAAGCCCCGTGAACATTTCCCCCGTGAAAACACCGAAAACTAATTTAGTTTACACAGGACAGTGGTTGGAAATCCAGGAACCCTGCTCTGTAAGTTCTGTCTCATCTGTGATCAGCACTTCAGGACTTACCTGAACATCCCGGGAAAACAAACCATGTGACCAAGGTGTAGACTTCCCTAGCGTTTTATCAACTTGAGTTGTGCTATCCAGCAAATGCAGTTTGGACTAACACCAAAGCACATTGATACATTTTTCTTTTATGTCTTAAAAGCTTTTTTGATGGCAAATCCTGAGTGTGGTATTAAAAAGCATGATTAATAGCTGGGAGAGGGTTGTGAATTATGTATGAACCCACAGACTCCCATAAGGGGAAGTGTATGGAGGTGACAAGGAGAGGACACCACCATCACGCTCCAGAACTTTCATTCCCAAGTAGGATCAAAGTCATAGAAGTCTATGGATACCTTGCTGCGTGGTAGAGATAAGAATGAGAATCCGGAGTCAGGCAGGATTAGTGGCCAGGGGGCTGTAACCATCGATCAAGCTTTACTTCTTTTCTCTCTCTCTCTGTCCTTCCTTTTTTCCTCTCTCCTTCCATTTACCCTGTATCCATTCATCCTTTCATCCTTTTGTTCCTTTTTTCCTTTTCCTTCCCTCCCTTCTCCTACCTCTCTCTCTTTTTCTCTCTCTCTCTTCCTCTGTCTTGGGCAACTAATACTCCGGTTTGTCCGTGGAAAACTGTCTAGTGAACTAATAAAACCAGATCAACGAGACAGAAATACATAAAATTAATCGTACAACCTCAGACTCAAAGGGTCAAGCATTCTTTACATTTGTTTTTCATCAAAGAGGGGTCGTGTGCTCCCCAAATCCTGGAAATACCACTCTTAGAATAAAGAATATTCGATAACTTTAAGTCAACACGCCACCTCACTGGCATTCTGTCTGGAAATGAAGTCATGTGCATGGTTTAGCAGCAGAGAGGCTGTGCACCAAACTAATTCACTGAAGGCTCGGGTCCTTGGAGCGAGGGTGAGCCGGGCACTGTGGGAAGCCGGAAGTGCAGGGGTTCTGCACGGCCTGCAAAGACAAATTGTAGAGTCACGAGCTGAGAGGTTTGGTCCTTATTTTGTTTTTCCTTCATGGACCTTACCCCTGCTACCTAGTTAGCATTACAGAGTTACCAGCACAACCTTCAGAGTTCACCCACACGGTCAGGGAAATGGATTATAAACATGTATTAAAAAAAGAGTTACGGGGAAAGTTCGATTTCTCTAGAAGGTTCTGTTTTCTTTTTGAAGTTTGCACTGAGTTGCGAGATGGTAGGCTGTCATTTGCCCATCCCTCGTCCATACTGTAAATGTTCTGAGCACTGTACGTTAGAAAAAGAGCCTAAAGTTCAAAAAGACGATAAAACAGCATGATCAGAAAAGGCCTCGTGCCTTAAGTATCATTTGGACTAAGCCTTAAGATTGAAGAAGGTGTGGGACGCCTGGGTGTCTCAGTGGGTTAAGTGTCTGCTTTCATCTCAGGTCATGATCTCAGGGCCCTGGGACTGAGCCCCACGTCGAGCTCTGCACTCAGTGGGGAGCCTGCTTCTCCCTCTGCCTCTGTACCTCCCCACCACTTGTGCTCTGTCTCTCAAATAAATAAATCAAGCCTTAAAAAAAAAAAAAATGAAGATGTGAACAGAAAAGGCTCATGGGTAGTAAGGCAGTAAGTAAGGCAAGAAGAGGGGAAATCAAGTGGGAGAAATGGCTTGAGCTGCTGAACCCCCCTGATCTCCCCCAGAAGCCTCGTGTGCATATCTGTAACCCTCATGGACTGCCACATTTTACATCTGTTTGTCTGTTCCCTGCTGCCATATTACACTGTGAGCTCATCTAACACTGCACATGGCACACAGTTCTAGAATTTCTCATGAATGGAAGCTCACAGTATGTACTCTTTCACATAAATCACCCCCCCTCACACACACAGAGCATAATGTTGCTAAGATTCATCTATGTTGCTATGTATATCAGTAATTCCTCATGTTTAATTGCTGAGTAGTATCCATTGTATGATTATCCCACATCTTTTTTTTTTAAAGATTTTTATCTAGTTATTTGACAGAGAGAGATCACAAGCAGGCAGAGAGGCAGGCAGAGAGGTTGGGGTGGGGGGGAAGCAGGCTCCCCGCTGAGCAGAGAGCCCGATGCTGGGCTCTATCCCAGGACCCTGAGACCATGTCCTGCGCTGAAGGCAGAGACTTAACCCACTGAGCCACCCAGGCGCCCCTGATTACCCCATGTCTTTTTCAGCTGACCTTCTACTCATGATCACAAGGGCTATTAGAGACAGTTTTCCTCTTCCTTTCTGATATTTCCGACTTTATTTCTTTTTCTTCTCTTACTGCTTTGTTTATACCTCTGGTATGGTGTCGAATAGAAATGCAGAGAAGGCATCTTTACATTGTTTCCAACTGTAGGTAGAAAGCACTCAATTGTTTATAATTCAGTACTATACATTTTTCCTAAATGTTCTTCATCACACCAAGGCAATTCCCTTTTATTCCTACTTTGTCAAGAGTCTTTATCACCCTGATAAAAACCTTGACTGCATCTACTGAAGTAGTGATATTCTTTTTCTCCTTTATTTTTTTAAATTGTTAGATTACAACAATTGATCTTTGAATGTAATTTCAATCCTGAGATCCTAGAATAAATCTTATTTGGCTTTAATGTATTATCTTTTTAATATATTACTTGATTCAGTTTGGTAATTTTTCTTGGAAATTTTATGTCTATTTCATGAGGATATTGGTCTGCGTTTTTCTTTTCTAGAGATATTTTATTGTATTTTGTTCATAGGGTTATACTTGCCTCATAAAATAAGTTAAGAAGTTTTACTTCTTTCTCCACTTTCGGAAAGAGTTTGTGTAAGATTAGTGTTATTTCTTCCTTAAATGTTTGAAAAATTACCCAGTCAGAATCATCTGTGCCTGGAGCTTCTTCTGTGGAAAAAAATGTTATTAAAAAAACTCACTTTCTTTAGCATACATCTGGTTTCCAAATTTTCTCTTTCATTTTGTGCCAGTTTTGCTAAGTTTTATTTTTCAAGGAATTTGTCCATTTTATCTTAATTGCCAAGGTATCTGCATATTCATTTTCTCTCATCTGCAGATTAAATAATTTCTACTAATCTTTGAAGTTCACTGGCTGCTTCGTCTGTCATTTCCTTTTAAGCTGATAAATATTTTCATTTTAGGTATGCTACTTTTGAGTTCAGAACAACCACTCAGATCTCTATATTTTCTATTCCTCTGCAAAGAATTGCTATCTCTTTATTCATTAAGAGGTTGTCATTTATCGAACAGAGTTGTCGTAGTGGCTTTAAAATCCTTGTCTGCTAATTTTGACATCCAGGTCATATCCAAGCGGTCTCCATTGTTTGTCTTTTCTCTTGAGAATGTGTCACACTTTCTAGTTTCTTAAGATGTCAGATGATTGTCGTTTGTGCTCTGATCATTGTGAATGCTCAGCTGTGGAGACTTTAGGTTCAGGCATCTTCCTCTGATGAGCACGTGTGATATTCTGTTTTATCAAAATTAACTTGGTTGGGGGCACCTGGGTGGCTCAGTGGGTTAAGCCTCTGCCTTCCGCTCAGGTCATGATCTCAGGGTCCTGGGATCAGGTCGGCATCAGGCTCTCTCCTCAGCAGGGAGCCTGCCCCCCCCCACCCGCCTCTGCCTGCTTCTCTGCCTACTTGTGATCTCTGTCAAATAAATAAATAAAATCTTAAAAAATTAATTAACTTGGTTGGTTGCAGACATCTAATTCTGTCTCTTGAACAAAGGAATTCTATCTCAGTTTAGTTCTTTGCTTTTTTAAAATTATTTTTAATTTTTTAAAAATTTATTTGTGAGAGAGAGGGAGAGTACATGAGCAGGGGAGGGGCAAAGGGAGAATCAGGCTCCCCACAAAGGAGGGAGCCCAGACACAGATGTGTGGCTGGATCTCAGGACCCCAGGATCATGACCTGAGCCAAAGGTAGACACTTAACCTACTGAGCCACCCAGGTGCCCCCAGTTCTTTGCTTTTTAACTGGGCAGCTTGTCACCTCTCTGCCCAAGCTTAATTCAGAGTGGCTAGAGAATTTGATTTTCTGAATCTCTCCTTTTCAGGACCATCTCCCTCACTTCCTCTCCCCACCCCACCCCAGAACTCTGAACCCTGTCCTCCGCTTCTTCAGACCAGAAAGCCCAATGTGATGTAGCTCAGTAGTCCCTGTGCACCTCTTCCTGTGCTCTGACGTCAGGCTAGGAGTCATTAAAACCAGAGCGCACCCATAGCCTTTCCATGCTTCCAAGAGCCAACCTGCTTTCATTCTCTTTCCATTGTCTCCGGGCTATTTTGTTTTTCTTTTCCTCTCCTTCTTTTCCTCCTCTTCTTCTTCTTTTTACTTGACTCCGTGGTTTCTAGCAGTTACCTGCAGACAGGCTTTCCTGACAGGGGCTTGGTCAGCTCTGTCAAAGATGGAGGGCAGCTCTGTATCTGAGTCCTAGGGAGGAGAGAGACCCAAGCCAACCAGCCAACAGAAAGGAATAAGTCTGCTCTGTAGCTTCTGTGTCTGTTGACACTGGGTCTCAAGGTAGCACGTCAGTGGTTCAGACATGACAAAGGAAGACTCCTCAGGCTGAAAGGATATCCACCCAGAAACTGTGGGCCATGTGGGCTTCGAGGGCTCCAAGCAATGCAGGCCACTCCAGCGCTTTGCAGACTGCCTCTCGGAGGAGAAGACGTGCTTGGAGGCCAAGGGAACTCACAGAGAACTGATTCACAAGGGCATGGAGCCCCCTTTATGGGGCTCCTAGAACCGCTTGGTCATGTGTCTATGGTACTACAAGGAACTCAGACTCCAATAGCAAGAAAAAGGAGAGACTGTTAATTATGTCATGGTAACCACTTTTCTTAAGTGTGGGAATAAGAAAACTGACTCTGTGAACAGAGTCTCTAGTACAGAACAGGTCCAATAAAGAGATGGAATTCTCTTTCTTCACAGGCTCCCAGCCATGACAGCCTCTGAGAGAGCCTCTGTAGACCCGTGTCTACACCCTCAATCAGGCTTTCATCATGGTGATTCCAACGTCGTTGGCCAGTCGTGTGACAGCTAGGGAAATAGCCCATACGAGGCATGTGGCTCATTTTATTGCTATCAGGTAAAAGGGCACATGATCTGAAAGGCGATCGGAAGTGGGGGATGAAGAAAAGACACTAACCTTACAATGCATATTCATGCCTATTCCAGGGCACCTGAAATAAGTCCGTAATTTACGAAGCAAATAGGATGTTTCCCTTTTTCTGAGTTTGACCTGTAATGCCTCAGGGAATTAATGTTTGTCTTTGGGAGTGTGTGTGTGTGTGTGTGTGTGTGTGTGTGTGTGTTCTCAAAAGCCCGTGGAGGTACAAATGGTGATACTTGAAGAAGAAGTTATATTGAGGAGAAGGGACAAGCGGGGACCTGAAAAAGGTTGAGTTCTGCGAAACTTTCCCTCAGACCCTGTGGACGTAAGCAGTCACATGTCTGCTGTCCCAACTGTGCTCTGATTCTCCGTAGATGTCCCCGCCTGGCAGGACAGACATGTGTACGTGGTGCTGTGGGAGAGGCGCTGGGTAGGCAGGCCACCTTCAGGCGGAGAAGCAGCGCCCCTGGGAGACAACCTGAGAGGTACTGGAAGGGGTCAGCTCACAGCATCATGGGGCTGTCTGGGCAGGTGTGACCTACCAGGGCAGACAGTGAGGAATGGGGGCAGCTGAAGGTCAGGGTGCCGTGGCCGGCCACCCACCGACTTCCCTCTGCTTTGGGGCCCATTTGCTCTTCTTGTAGTGTCTTCCCACTGATTGAATGAGGCTAGTCCTCCTTATCTTAACCGTTTCTAGACGTAGCACTGAGGAAATATGGCAAATGAAATCCTTTTCCTCTGACTACCAGGCTTTCCCACTCCTCATCAGTTACCGTGTTCTCCTTTCTCCAGCAGCAAGAACATTCCGATGCTTGTTTCTCCGGCCAGCTTCCCAGCCCTCTCTCCCTGCCGGGTCTCGGATCTTCATCTCCTCTCCCTTCTCACAGCACTGTGGCCCCCAGCTTGGTGTCCACCCAGCAGCCACTCCTTTCTCAGTAATGAACTTCTGAGGTGGCAGCAACAACCAGCCTGGCTTATTAGGCACCCAGACCTGTCCGTACCTGCGACATGCAAGGTGCCATGAGAAATGGAACAGAGCAAAAAGCTTGCCATGCGCTTTCCTCGACTGCCAGTAAACTGGCTTCAGTTAGGTTTTATCTTCCTTGGAGAAAACCCTAGAAAGTTCAGAAAGATCCTGCACTTTCTCTGTGAGCCCCTCCTGCATCTGCTGGGCTCACCATGTGTGTAACAATCAATTTCACACCCAACACGCCCGCCCTCTCCCAGCATGCTGGTGCTCCTTCCCCAGCTCCGTGTGTGGCCAGCTCCCGACCCCTGCTCAGGAGAGAACCCACTCGGTCATGGTGGATTTTGTTTTATTTTTTTTTTTTCCTTTTAGCACCCTGCTGATTCTATTTGCAAATATTTTGTTAAGAATTTCCGTGGATTGACTGGCTCAGTTGGTTGGGTGTGTGCCTTCAGCTCGGGTCATGATCCTGGTGTCAGTCTTGTTTTATGACTCAATGTATGGTCCATCTTGGTGAATGTTCCACTGGGAAGCAGATGTTTTTTTGTCATTGGGTGAAGTGTTCTCTACATGTCGATTAGGTTAAGTTGGTGGGGAGTGTTGTTCAGATCTTCTGTGTCCTTACAGATAGGTTTCTTCCCTTATTTATTCTGCCGGTTGCTTAGAGAGTATTGAAATACCCAATTAAAATTTATATTTATAGGGGCACCTAGGTGGCTCAGTGGGTTAAGCCGCTGCCTTTGGCTCAGATCATGATCCCAGGGTCCTGGGATCGAGCCCCACATCGGGCTCTGTGCTCAGCAGGGAGCCTGCTTCCCTTCCTCTCTCTCTGTCTGCTTCTCTGCCTATTTGTGATCTCTGTCTGTCAAATAAATAAATAAAATCTTTAATAAAAAAAAATAAAATTTATATTTATAGAATATATGTATATTTATAGAAGTATAAACTTTTTTGCCAGAATTGATCAGTGTGTGTATCTAGCCTGGAGTTTTCTTTGTGAGAAAGTTTCTAATTATGAATTCGATTTTCTTAATTGTCACAGGGTCATTCATCTGTTTTCTAAAAATTTTATTTTGAGTCCCTCCCTCCCTCCTTCCTCCCTCCTCCCTTCCTTCCTTCTTTCCTTCCTTCCTTCCATCCTGTGGCCTGCCTACAATAAATTCTCTTTATTTATCTGAAAATGTTTTTGTCTTCATTTTTGATGGATAGTTTTATTTCATGTAAAATTGTTATTTAACAGTTTTCTTTTTTTTATCAATTTGAATAGTCATTCCAAACAGACGTTTTGTTGTACTCTGTTGTTTCTACACTTGATCTTAGCCAAAAGGCCAAGAAGTGATTAGCCTCTATTGTTCCTGATACAACATCAACTGCTGACTGTATCATTGTTCCATGTGTATGTTATCTTTTTCCTTTTTTTTTTTTAATGGTTTTTTAGATGATTTTCTTTTTTCTTTTCAGCTCTAGAAATTTCATTATAATTCAGGTGTGGTTTTCTTTATGTTTATCCTAAATTCTGATTGTTGGATCTTCTTAGATCTGTAAGCTAATGGTTTTCATCACATTTGGTAAGCTTTCAGCCATTATTTCTTCAAAATGTTTGTCTATCTCTTTCTCTATAGTTTATTCTGGAACTAGGTAGGTTGTTGGAGGTTTGTTCACAGATTTTGTTTTCTCCATCTTTCTTTCATCTTTTTTCCCTCTCTCTCCTTTGGATTAGATATTTTCTTTTCTTTTCTTTTTTCTTTTTTTTTTTTAAGATTTTA
Source organism: Lontra canadensis (assembly GCF_010015895.1). Taxonomy (NCBI): domain Eukaryota; kingdom Metazoa; phylum Chordata; class Mammalia; order Carnivora; family Mustelidae; genus Lontra; species Lontra canadensis. The sequence continues at coordinate 6,661,116 of NW_022631051.1, forward strand.
TTTATTTATTTGACAGAGAGAGACACAGAGAGAGGGAATACAAGTAGCGGGAGTGGGAGAGAGAGAAGCCGGCTTCCTGCTAAGCAGGGAGCCCGACATGGGCTTTGATCCCAGGACCCTGGGATCATGACATGAGCCGAAAGCAGATGCTTAACAACTGAGCCACCCAGGAACCCCAGCATTAGATATTTTCTACTCAATCTCTCTTCAAATTCACTCATTAAAAAATTCTACCTTCACATGTCTGTTGTTGACCCTTGGTAATTTAAAAACTAGCATTGATTTTGTAAGAATTGACATGTTTATGATTTTGAGATTGTACATCTATAAACATGATGAACCTCTGTTAGTCAAGTAAATTTTAAATTTTTTTTCTTAGAAATTTTATACTAGGTATTTTAAAGGTTTTCCCCCTCTGCATGTTATGAATGTTGTCTTTTTTTATCCTGGTACATTTCTTTGTTGGTTATTTCTGCTTGATAGCAACACTGTTGATTTTTGTAGGTCAATATGTTATTCAATAGCCCTGCTAGGGTCTCCTATTAGTTTTATTGGTTGTGTGTAGGCTCTCTTGGGTTCTTTAAGTAGACAATCAGGCATTTTTTTTTTACTCTCTTAACATTTTTTATTTATGATTTCTTTTATTATCTATTTTGATGAGTTTAAAATTTTTGAATTTCATTTTCAGAATTCATGAACTATTTAGGAACTTATTATTTCTGGCCATAATCTAAGAATTATTTTTGTTTAGCTATTTAAAATGTAATTTAGAAAAAAAAATTTAACTTTGTACTGGTTTAAGAAGATGTTAGCCAAGATAGCCTAGATCATACTGCCATAATAAATAACCCCCAAATCCCTGTTTCTTAAAACAACAAAATGTTTATCTCACCTACACTATCTGACCATCAAAGTTTGGCAGGTAGGATCTGCTCATTGTGATGACTTAGACACTCAGGTTGATGGAATAGCCACCGTTTCAAATGTTGCCAGTTGTTATGTCAAGGTCAGGAGAGAGAGGAAGAAAGAACGCTCTGAAAGTTCTCTTGGGCAATCGAATGCTCTAGGCCAGAAGTGATCCATTTCATTTCTGCTCACAACTCATTGGCCAGAACTCATCCCACAGTCATACCCACTCACAAGAGGTTGGAGACAGGAAATGCGATCCTACTATGTGCCTCAAAGAGGGGAGACCTGCATTGGTTGATCAACACAGGATAATAACATTTGCTAGAAATTTGTTGATACTTTTGCCCCCACCTATTCAACTTCTGTAAGTGTTCCAGGGATCCTTAGAGAGCATATGTATTCTCTATCTGTAGAGGCTGCATTCCATTAATAACAGACACATCAAACTTCTGAGCTGAGTTGTTCAAATCTTATTTTTATTCAACCTGATCTGTAAGATTCTACAAAAGCTTTATCGTAATCTCCCACTATGGCTGGGATGTTGGTTTTGTCAACTTCTCCTTGCAATTATTTTTTTATGTTTATATATTTTGTGCGCGCGTGTGTGTGTATATATATATATATATATGATATGTATATATGTGTATATATATATATATGATATGTATATATGTGTATATATATATACACATATGTATATATATGTGTTTATATATTTTGAAGGGGATATGATTAAGTTGAACTTATTGCTTGTCCTTTTGCTCTGTATCCTTATTTCTATCAAAATGATATAAATATAGATTGATTGAGAAGTTACATAATTTTCCTACATTTGGCCATCTTCACTTATTGACAGGACTTGGCACTAGTAGTTACTTGTAGCAGGTGTACATGATTTCATTTTCTCCCAACCATACCCTTGTAAGGTCATTGCCGTATTGTTACTCCTGATTTCCTCCCGAGTCCACGGATCCCACACCAGAACCTCAAAGTCTGGGCTCTTTTCTTGGCCTGTGCTGCTCTCAGAAAACACAAGCCAACCTTTGAGGCCAAAGCAATCATCAAAGACGCATTCTCCCCAGAAGCTGTTTTGGTGGCTCTCTGTGGTGCCAATATTTGTACTAGAAAGTAGCTGTTCATGCTGCACCTTGCCGCTCTGCCAAACCGAACATCGTCTTCCTGGTCTTTCATTTCCCTGTACCTTGTTGGCACCTCGCACATAGTGGAGCTCCGCAGCACCAGGGCGATGAGGGAGAAGGGAATACGAGCTGTTTGGCGGAGACGTTCTCCTAGCTTGGAAACCTTCTTCCTCCTAATTTGTTCCTGAAATATGTATTCCCTTTGCTAGAGCACATCTCCTAGGTTATTCTCATGAGGGGTCCCTTACATCAGTCCCAAGTCTGATGATTCATGTTTATACCTCCTCCCTGGGGAAGCTTTTGGCCCAGTCCTGCTTTGGAGTTTCTTTGGGGCCTGCCTGACTGCAGTGAGGGGAGGTGGCCTGGTGGCCTGATTAGGCTCCTTAGGTGACTGCTCTCTGCAAGGGTTCCTGTTCTCCATTCGGCAGACAGGCTGTGCTTTTCATTTACTGACTTACATCAGAGGTTTTTTTTTCCTGTCTTCAGGCATTATTGTGTTTTCTGTTTTTTGTTGTTGTTGTTTTTGTTTTTTTTTTATGTTTTCTCGGTCCCTTGTTCCAAGGGCAATGCAGGACAAAAGCTGCTTGGCTTGTTATGGACCGCCGCAGGCTCAGAGCAGTACTGAACCGTGTGCAATGCAGCCATCTGCAAGGTTCATTAATATTTCACTGCCTTGCTTCTGTCTGGGTGCCACGAAGCAGCCTCATTCATAATTTACTGCTATTGCTGGGCCGTTCCCTAATGCGTCATTAGTGTTTTAGGATGGTCTGGCCCATGGAGCACTCTGCATATGTGTTGGCAGCCTCAGAGGTTCAGGCTCTGGGCAGCTCCTCTGCACCAGGGAGGGGAGGGTAGGCTGCACAGAGCAACCCAGCTGGGCCATCAGCTAACCAGAGGCACCAGGAGTCCAGGAAGGCTACCCCAGAAATTTCCACAGCTCAATCCACCTCTGTTTTTGCACGAAGCCTTCCTGCATGGAGATGGAACAACATTCAAGGACGTAAAATTTTCCCAGAGAGAACTTGGCTGCAATTGAGATTGTACCAAAAATATAAAAAGATGAATGCTTTATGAAAAACAGCAAGTAAGATGCAAACTAATTTTATTTAGCCGGATTTTAAGAAGCTATACTTCCACACTTGGAAGTGTATGTCCTTATGATTTTGTTTTGTTTTACACTTGCTAAAAAGCCACCGTGGTCCTTAAGTTTTGTAAATTTGATGGAATGTGCCATTGTGTAGACAGGTCAAGGTGGGTCTAAGGGATAGAAATGTCCCACCCTGGTCCAAGTGCTCTGGGTATTCCCCGAGGTGATGTCCTTCCCTGGGGACTCCAGCCTTTTCCACTCTCACCCCCTCATATTTTCTACTCATCAGCCCTCCATATATCAAAAGGGACTCTCTGAGATGATCCAACCCTTGGCATAATTTTAAGGCAATTTTAAGGTATTTGATTCCCTGGTGCTGCTTCCGTGTAGGAATTCGCTCTAGCTAAGGGTTGAAAATTTTTTGTTTTCTTTTCAAAATCATCTCTGCTATAATCCAGTGGGAGGAGAATGATTTTATGTGAGGTGCAAGAGCCTTCTTAGTGTTACCGAACCTATTCCAAGTGGGAGACTTGCAGCTTCTTCTAGTTTTCTTTGAGGCTGAACTTGAGGCCACTGATTTTACCTTCTGGATTATCATTTATTAATGAGGCTGACCAGACTTTTCCAATTATTGCCTATTTGGTTCCAGGTCTGGAGACTTCCCTTGTCAGACATTATGTTTATAAGGCTGCAAAAATTCTTCATTCTTCTCAGTAAACTTGACCTAGTTTTTTCCAATTGGCATTTGACTAACACCTGAGCAAGTATGACTGATCAGGAAGTGAATGAAAGGAAACAGACCCTTACCTTCCATCTCTGGAGTTCTAGTTCTTAAGGTGCTTTAGACATTCCTTTCATGAGGGTGGTGAGGGCAAAACTTTGGGGCCAACTTGGCTGGAAGGATGGCAGAGCCCGCATTTATTGTGATTCTTCTATATGTTATCATGATATATTAGATCTAGAGTCATCTGGCCAGGATCCCCTTCAGGGCAAGATGGGAAGGAAGTGTCTTCAAACCTGGCCATTGTTGAAATCATCTAAAAGGGTTTAAATGCATAAAGATGTGTAGAGCCTGGTGTCCTAAGAGACATAGGGAGTCTAGAATTTGTAGTTTTTAACAAGAGCAAGAGATGAGGGGCTCCTGGGTGCTCAGTGGGTTAAGCCTCTGCCTTCAGCTTAGGTCATGATCTCAGGGTCCTGGGATTGAGTCCCACATGGGACTCTGCTCAGCAGGGAGCCTGCTTTCTCCTCTCTCTCTCTGCCTGCCTCTCTGCCTACTTGTGATCTCTCTGTTAAATACATAAATAAAATCTTAAAAAAGTCAAAAATGATTCTAATGATCAGCTAGTGGATTTGATGTACTGTCCTTAAAACACAGATCCATGACCAATAGTTCAGAATCAGCGGGGTACAGGTTAAAGAAGGTTATTTCTGGGCCCTAGATCTATATGATCTGATAGAGGAGTCTCATAGGCTTCAGAAATCTATAGGTTTCTAAAGCTGTCTAGTGATTCTGATCATCAGAAAGATTCGGAAACTCCTAGACTAGAGGATGGATGGAGAGTGGAAGCCTGCAAGCCCACAAGGGGTTGTTGGGGTAAGCAATGAGAAGGGCAAGGGCAGAGCTGCAGGACTAGAAGAGCAGAGGTTTAGGGACTGGACCAGAGAGACATCTGCAGGACTCCCTGGTCTGCGTGAGTCTTAGACTCTTTGAGGTCCTGGCAAGAGTGACTATTCTTAATAGATTTAAGGCAGGGAAGATAGAGAGCTGAGATGAAAATCATGATTTTGGTTTTGATCATATTGAATTTGAGTTGCCAAGGGGTTATGAATGTAGAATCCCTCTTGGCAGTTAGGAGAAGCAGAACAGACAACGAAGAAGTCAGACTAGACATCTAGAACTGTCTGCATGGTGGGCGGTTCCATCTGTGGGCATGGGTGACATTCATCATCTGTGACACCGGCTTGGAAGAATCTTCAGAAGAAAATGGACCAGAAGGAGGCTTTTAGCACTGATTTTAAGTACTTTTTAAAGCGTGACTTCATATCTCAGAGTCCTGGGAACAGGGTGCATGGGAATCTGTGGGTGCAGTTCTCTTCCTATTGGATGATGGCCTGTCCTGTCTGTGAGCCTGCATCTGGGTCCCTTATGAAGAAGAGCGTGCATAGTTCTCCTCCACTAAGAGTCAGGCTCTTGACATTCCTTCTGTGACCCAGATACTCCTGGGATGTTCTGAACTCCCGTGATCGCCTCTCAGTTCTGGAGACTGGTTGGTAGCCTCTTACCCAAGACAACAATGACGTCCATAAACCTAGAGCCCAATACCTCTTGAGTAATGGAAAAACATCTTTTAAAAATATAACCCAACTGTATATAAGTAACTTATACAACTCTACACACACAAACACACAAAACCAACAGATAATCTGATTAAAAAATGGGCAGAGGACCTGAATATACATTTTCCGAAAGAAGACATCCAGATGACCAACAAACACACGAAGAGATTCTCAACATCTCTAGTCATCAGGGAAATGCAAATCAAACCCACATTGAGATCTTGCCTCATACATGTCAGGACAACTAGAATAAAAAAGTCAAGAAATAACAAGTGTTGTTGAGAATATGGGGAAAAAGGAACCCTGTTGGGAATGCAAACTGGTGCAGCCCCTGTGGCAAACAGCGTGGGGATCCTTTAAAAAACTAGAAATAGGGGCACCTGAGTGGCTCTGTGGGTTAAAGCCTCTGCTTTTGGCTCAGGTCATGATCCCAGGGTCCTGGGATCGAGCCCCACATCGGGCTCTCTGCTCAGCAGGGAGCCTGCTTCCTCCTCTCTCTCTGCCTGCCTCTCTGCCTACTTGTGATCTCTGTCAAATAAATAAATAAAATCTTTTTAAAAAAGTAGAAATAAAACTAGCTTATGATCCTGGAATACTAGATATTTACCCAAAGAAAGTGAAAACACTAGTTTGAAATGCAACCCAATGTATTCACTGCAGCATTATTTACAATAGCCAAAATATGGGAAGAGCCCATGGCTTTATCTATAAATGCGTAGATAAAGAAAACGTGATATACACACAATGTAATATTACTTAAAAAAAATCGAGATCTCACCATTTGTGACAACATGGTTGGACCTAGAGAGTATTATGCTAAGTAAAATAAGTCAAAGAAAGAAAGACAAATGCCATATGATTTCACTTATATGTGGAATGTAAAAAACAAAATAAAACAGACAAAAAGCAGAAACAAAGCCATAAATACAGAGAACAGACTGATAGATTGATGATTGCCAGAAAGGAGGGGGTAGGGCTTGGGCAGAAAGGTGAACGGCAGTGGGAGGTACAGGCTTCCAGTTATGAATTAAATCACAGGAACGAAAGGCCCTGCGTAGGGAATACAGTCAATGATATCATAATAGTGTTGTACAGTGACAGGTAGCTACACAGGGGGTGAGCACTCCATAAGATAGAGACTTTTGGAATCCGGACACCCTACGCCCGTAAACTAATGTAACATTCTGTATCAGCTGTGTGTCAGTTAAAAAATACTTAGCTCAACTGGGAAGGAGACAGACCACCTGGCGGGTACATGGGTCAGAGACCGCACCCCTCCACCAAGCCCAAGGAGATGGGGAATAGACTAGGCAGCTTCTCCTCCACAAGCCCCTCCCGCCCCCGGGTCTCTGCATACATGACATTACTCGCTGTTGTAATACAGTGACTGAAAGCTCTTCCAGCATCCATGCACTTGCTGGCACAAGGCTGGGGTCCAGCCACAGAGCCTGATGAACTCACTGAAATCAAGCCGCCACACTGCCAAGCTGGCCTAGAGAACTTTCCCAGAACAAATACCTCTGGATCTTTCCAGAACTCCTGCTCCTGTATGTCAGTGCCAGTCGCCTGGCCTAGGACTCATCTACACCTTTGGCTTCTCCTTCTGCACCATCACCTCTGTCTCCTGCTCCCTAGTGGCCCCTGGCCACACCGCTCTCCTGTGGGCCATGAGTTGGTGACAGAAACTGTGAGTGAAGGTGTCCTTTCCAAAGCAGTCTGCCAGACCCCAGTCGGGGACAGAGGGCATGGAAACAGGGGCCTGGAGCTCCTTAAATACCACTGGCAGCTTCCTTTCCTCCTACGATGTTACCTGGGGCATTTAGCTTCAGTTCTTTCCTTCCGCTAAAGGTTTTAAACTCACGTTCTGTTTTAGCTCTAAATCTTCGCCTGACATCCCCCAAGATGATGAAAACTTGTTCGGAGTCCTAAACCCTTGGGTACAGGGGCGCTGCAGCCAGGGCGGGGGCGGGGGAACAGGGATGGGAGTGGGGAGGCCTGACTTTCGGGTGCTAGATGTGTGGCAGGTGCTTGGCTGAGGGCTGTGCCCCTTCCTGGGGCTGGGGAGCCGTGTCCCCCATGCATCGCCTTATGTCCTCCTGGCTGGTGTTACTAACCCGTACTGCCTGAAAAATGAGAATTAGAAAAATGGATTTGTGGAAATAAAGTTAAACAAAGACTTTGGAGAAAGTCTCCATGCAACGGATTAAAAGTTTTCCCTAAATCTGCCAGTTTCCCTTACCCTAAAAGATGTTTCTTGAGGCATTGCTTTAGACCTGCAAAACAGCTCCATCCTGTGGGCGCCACTGAGTGCTAGCGACACATGTGCATATGGTGGTGGCCCTCTGTCAGCCAGCATCAGCTGCCCCAGCATTGGGTCTGCACTGGCTCCTGGGGCGGGGCTGTGCAGGGGCTAACCTCACGTTCACGTAGCGGCTCCGCCTACTGCGAAGTTGACCCCTCCCATCATCTGCATAATTAACCCCCAGGAGGAAGATCCCCAGCGGCACAGGTGGCCAACTTCAGAGGTCTGAATAATTCTACGACAAGGGACAGCGGAAGCAGTTACTCTAAATTAGGATGAACACTGCTGCTTTGTGACTCAAATAGAAAGTGCACCCAATAGCATTCCCATATACTCGCTGCTCCCACATAGGCGCATGCTCCCTCATTATCCACGCCCCCCACCGGCGTGGTGCCTTGGTTAAAATTGACACACTGTCAATCATCCAGAATCCTTCATTGATCTTAGGGTTCCCTCTTGGTTTTTACATTCTATGGATTTGGACAAATGTATCATGGCTTGTTTCCATCATGACAGCATCATAAACTGTTTTCATGCATGGAAAATCCTCTCTGCTCTACCCTTTGACCCCTCCCCACTCCACCCCACACCCACCTCACCCCAGGCAATACTGATCTCTTTACTATCTCCATAATCTTGTCTTTTCCAGAGCGTCATACGGTTGGAATCATACAGTATGTAGCCTTTTTAGACTGGCTTTTTTCACTTAATAATATGCATTTAAGTTTCTTCCATGTTTTTTTTTCTTTTTTCATGGCTTGAGTTTTTAAAAATTTATTTTATGTATGTATGTATGTATGTATTTAAAGATTTTTATTTATTTGACAGAGAGTGAGAGAAGGAACACAAGCAGGGGGAGTGGGAGAGAGAGAAGCAGCCTTTTCCCTGAGCAGGGAGCCTGATGCCGGATTCAATCCCAGGACCCTGGGATCATGACCTGAGCTGCAGGCAGATGCTTAATGACTGAGCCACCCAGGTGCCCCACGCGTGCAATATTTAAATAATTAAACTTTTAACTGATAATTTCTGTAAGCTTGGAGCATTTCCACTTCTGATCTGGGAGACCCTGTATATAGCCTCACATAAGTACCATCGGACAGAAAAATAAGGATCTCTATACCTAACCCAGGAAATCAGAATAAAGAATAACACACACATAGAAAGAAAGAAAGAAACAAAAGAAAAGAAAGAAAAAAGAAAGAAGAAAAAACAAGAAAGGCAGGAGTCAAGCTTTCTAAAGTAAAAAGCACATACACAATAGAGAAGATTACCAACCATACCTTGAAAATATGAGTAGGATAGATGGACCAGCAAATTTGGTTAATGGAAATACGTGTGAACACAACCACAGATATTTACTACTTAAAACAATTAAAATGTTTTTGTTTTTTTTTAAATACCTCTTACTCCAAACAATGTAGGCTCCTGAGAACCAATCACTTGTGCACACTGACTGCTCCAAAGCACCTTTCTGCCAAATAATTTGTGTCAGGAGGCCAATGAGATGTCAGTCTGTTATCTCTAGCTGTGAAAGTAAATGTGTTCTTCCTTGTTAATACTGTGTTGAAAGGCTGTGTTTAGAGGAATTAGGGCAGGTAAAGGCAGGAGTCGCCTGGTGTCTGGTTTTTCCTCAGTCACCCTTGTTTTCCTTCCCTGCTGCCCCCAAACCTGGGCCAACAAGGACAAACCCCACTGACTTCGTGATGTGGAGCAGCCCAGATGCAGAAGGCAGAGGAGAGAAGCAAAGATCGTCTGGCAGAGCCGGAATCTGGAGCCCCTCTTGGCAACACTGATGATGCCCGGGCACCCCGGGAGGGGACTGTGCAAGTCCCCATTCGGGGGTGAAGGTGGGGACTCAGCAGCATGGACTGGAGGAGCAGGGTAGGCTGGACCTGTGAACTCTCAAAAGGAATTCATTGACACTGCCTCCCAGGACCAGGCCCCATGACGTGGGGATGCTGCTGGGAATCGAGCAGATGGAACAGCTACCCCTGGGGACAGAGACCCATGGAGGGTTGGATGGGGAGAGCAGCGTGGGGGACCTCAGAAAGGAGGGCACATTTGTGATGCTCCAGGACTGTGGGCTCCAGAGTCCAGGAGCTAGATAAACCATTCCCCTACCCAAAAGTTAGGGAAACTAACATCACACACACAGAAGCCCCCGAAAAGGGCTACACTTAAATACGATATCAAATGCTTATCAGTAAGAAAAAATAAAAGGCAGGGTCAGGTCCTTAGAGACAAAAAAAAAAAAGTTTACCAGAAAGCCGTGCTCACAAAGAGGATAAAAACTATAACCCAATATTTTAAGATAAACTAGAATAGATTAAGGAAATGATATTAAAGAACAATAGAAATCAGGATTTGAAAAATAATTATTTTAGAAAGGACAATTAAACTAGAAGGACACTCTCTTTCTCATTCTCTGACAAATAAATAAAATCTTTAAAAGAAAAAAAAAGGCGGGGGGAGGCGCCTGGGTGGCTCAGTTGGTTAAGCATCTGCCTTTTACTTGGGTCATGATCCCAGGGTCCTGGGATGGCGCCCCCCATTGGGCTCCTTGCTCAGCGGGGAGCCTGCTTCTCCCTTTCCTTCTGCCCCTCTCCATGCTTATACTCTCTCTTTCTCTCATTCTCTGGCAAATAAATAAATAAAATCTATTTTAAAAAAGTAAAATAAAAACATAAACTGGAAGGACAATAAGACAGTTATGACAAGGGACAGAGTCACCTTATAGATGGGGTCACCTTATGCACAAGGTCACCCTACAGACAGGGGTAACTGACCCAGGCCGCAAGAGAGGGGAGGGCTGTGGCTATATCGCAGGGGTGAGAGGAATATGTTGGTGCTCCGGGGTCCCTGGGAGACTCAGTGACCCACACCCAGACTGAAGAGTAAAGAGGGAAACACAGCAGCTGTGACCAGAGCTCACCTGCAGCTGCGTGCTGGGACAGCCTGTCCCTCTGCCTGAGCCTGCCTTGCTGACCACTGTAACTCCTGGGTCACTGCCCAAATGTCCTTTGTTTCTCTTCATTTCAGAGGCTATCTCCAGAGAGAGCAATCTAAGGGGCGCCTACAGGGCCAGGGCTTAGAATGTGGCTGGTACAGGAGGGTGATCCCTTCATGTTGTCACATACACGAGGCTGAGAGGGGAAGTGACCTGCTGGCCTGGAGCTTCCCCACCCCACAGGAGCCGGGAGATCTCTTCACTCTCTGCCATGTCTCCTCTAGCCTCCACATGCCTCCCTAAAGGAAGCACATCCCTTCTACATTTCTTTATTTCTAGTTTTCTAAATTTCCTTTCACATTTTCCCTTCTGATGCACGGGGAAGGTTTTTCTTGAACCCTGGAAACTGTTCTCTTGAGGAACTTGGGCATTCTGGTGTACTTTGACTTTACACTTTTCTTCTCAGGAACATTGCTTCCTTCTCCTCTTTCCTAAATATGTCATAATGAGCTCTCTGGAAATTCCCTTGAGTTGACATTTTTAAAAGAAAGAATTCACAACCAGAAATATGCACAATTATTCTTGCTGTTGTTGGGGAATCAGAATGTGGTCCAAAGAGTTCCCCTAAGTAGTCAGAGCTTATTGTTACTATGACTGGAGGACTTGATTTCCTCAGGGCGGAAGTATGTTGGCTTTCACATTTGAAGAACAAATATGCACTAATTTTCTAGAAGACACTCAACAGCCCCGGATTCACTGTAACTCTTTGGAAATTAATTTGTTACCGGATGCATCCTGCTTATATTATTCACATGAGAAAGACAAATAAAACCAACAAGAAGTGAATTCTTCCCTCAGTTGATTTTTTTAACACCTTGTTTACATAGGGTTGAAAACAGTCGTTTTTCCTACTTCATGCAAAAGAGGCAGAATGAAGAGTATTCTTGAACTGACTTTGCAAGATGTGCTTTATTTTAAATCAGTCCTGAACCCAAACTACATAGGATCATTTTTTTTTTGACGTATTCTATTCCATTCAATGATTCCTCACAATACGGAATGAAAACTACATTTCAATCATAAATTTTCATGCTACATTGTTATTTAATGAAGAGGTTGTATTACCAATAATAATAATTTAAGAAAAGGCCATTTTTTTTATTTCCCCAAGCTCAATATACATATTTCTTCCATAATTATGAACTTAAAAAACCCGTCTCAGATGTAAAAATGTGAACTGGAATATGTAAACTCTTTGATATACCTGAAAAACAGGGAGGAAAATGTCACATACTGGAAAACACCATTGCCTTAAATCATCGAAATGGGAAAAAGCGTGTTGGAGGGGAGGGGGAAAGGTAGAAGAGCGTTCATGACCTCAGTTAGTAAAAGTTACAAAGTCAGAGTATTCATTCCACACCCAGCTGGGCGCCATTTTTATCTTTCTACCTGGAGCTTGTGTCTGACGAGGAGCAGGAACTCTGAAGCAGAACAGCCACCCTCACGGAAGCGGGTCATGAGCCGGGCCTCAACAAAGCCGGTCCACATATTTGTTTTGCTGCTTTTTTTTTTTTTTCCTGAGAAGTCACTGGTGTTTAATGGAAAGATTTTTTAATTAGTCTTCAGTTAAGATAAGGCAGTAAGAGTGTCACTAATGTTAACTTTTTGCTTAGAATGAGGCTTATCCTTCCTCTGGTATCTTCATGGGTCTCTAGCTCCCTTTCTCGTTTTCCCCTAGAAATCCATTCAGGAGTTTCAGCCTCCTATTGCTGTTGCATATTTTTGGGGTGTGCTGAGTCCCATCTGTTCTCCTCACCACAGCTTCCCCACTGGTGACAGAGCGCAGTGTCCGCCATTATAGCATCTCTTCAGGAAGGGTGCTGTCCCTGTGCAGAAAAACACGGGTGTCTTTCCTTCTCCCTTCATCTTCTCTCCTGTTTCTCTAAGAGAGGAGATCCATAAATGACTCCTTTGCATAGTCAATCAGAACACAAGACACTGTTGACTAAAACATAAAACAAGTAGCCCTGATTTTGGAGAAATGGAATTACAAACAACTTTTTCAACAGCGCCTTCATTTGCAAGGTAGCTTAGACTGCAAAAGGAAGTCAGCTCCTTCTGACCACCTGTCAGAAGAGAAACCATTTCCATCCAACTAGAAATGCTTAGCTCTTATGAGAATATTGTGCTTTTTTAAAAAAATTCAAATGTTAACTTGAGTTGGAGTCTGTGTCTTAAATGATCAATTTGTTTTTTCTCTAGTCCATTTGATCATGGTTTCTGGTGAGCGGTACAGGAATATTAATTTGGCATAGAGATCTTCCTCTAGTTCCAGTTCCCCTGTCTCTCGAACTAAAAAAATATCTGTGCACAACTTCAGGATTCGATCCACATTTGGAAGCTCTTCAAACATGATCGAGTGAGAAATGCCACTGAAGAATTCACGGACAAACTTCCCAATCACAAGGACAACTGAAGCATATAATCCCATGATACTGAAAAAAAAATTGAGTAGAAATTGTATTTACCAGTTAAGTACAGTTAATAGAACATATCTAAAAGAAAAAAAAAAACACAGTATTTCCCTCCAACTCCACAGAAGATATGATAAACTGATCAAAGTTTAAAGTTTTTCCCTGACAGAACTATAATACTTGAAAAATGAAAATGAAAAAAAAAAGCCAAATTTTGGAAATAACCGATGTTAAGAGTTTCACAGATGAACTTCAGGTGGTTTTACTGCATATATTAAATAAAGAAATCACATAATACATTTGGTGGAAATGCCACTGTACCATATATACTTTTCTGCACCCAGCACTTTATTTTTATAAATACAATTCTGCATAGACAATGATTTCTTAACAGATGTTCATGTCCTATTGGGGATGTATGTGTCCTAGCATTTAAGGATCAGAACACTGTGAAATGGTAGCTTCAGACCATTCTGGACATCAGACCATATCCCAGACTGCGACGTCTGACTAAGACCATGTCTGCTAAGGTCAGAAGGCAATCTAAATGGAAAAGAGGTAATCCAACATCAATTTCTATGTCTAAACACTGAATGGCCTCAAACATAACAGGAAGGTGTAGAGCGAAGAAACTGGACATATGACTTCTAGACCTGTCCTTAAGGGTGTTACTCACATCAGGCATTTTGACTTCTTTGGGACTCTGGTTCTTCATTTTTTTAAATGAAGGGCCAATAACCTATGAATTTTAATGTTCATCTATTAAGTTCAAGAATTCTGGGAAGACACAAGGCTTCCCATCCTCAACATTATATGATACAGAAGTAGACTCTTAAAAATGTTAACTATGAAATAAGTTCTTACCCATAGCCAGCCAGGAACCCCAGACTTGGGGGGCTGACTTTGTCATTGAAGACCACCAGTTCCAAGGCCTGGGCATGCTGATTGTATATTCTATTTCCAGTCAGGTTGAGAACCCACCACTCACTGTTAGATTTAGTTGTATTGTCTCTGGACAAAATGATGGTGATATTCATGAAATTATTTTCTGGAAGAAGAGTAAAATGAAATTATGTTAGCATGAGACTATTAGGATTTAGGCTCAGCAGTCCTCAGATGGCAAATCCTGGTTACTACTATCCATAGCATAGTGTATAGTGCCTGGATGAGTAGGACACAGGGACATGGTAACAATGTGAATGGGGAAAGAAAAGTGGGTCCTAGGTGTGCATATTTTCTCCTTGTCACTAAACAGGTAGCTCCTTGCTGCTGAGTGAGCATGGCAGACACATCACAGGAGAGAAAAATGACCCATCACCTGAGTGTCTTTGCTGAGAATTCCAGACAACTAATTAGGCATTTAAAAATCCAAAATCACCAACTTTTTAGTGCATTGGCTAATTCAATCCTATTACCAGCACTTATTAAGTGTCTTCGAGAAGAAGGCCCTCTGTCAGGTGATGTATACAAAATTGCATACAGCATGATTCCATATCTCAACAGGAGCAGGCCATGTATACAAGCGTGACTTATGGGCATGAGGAAACCACTACAGGACCTGCACCCACAAGTTCTGTTAGCATGGGGAGACTACTTCTCCTTGGTAGGATCCAGGAGGGCTTCCCAGAGGAGACGGCTTCTGAGCTGAGTTTTGCAGAACTTCAGTAAGTGGGGATGGTCAGGGAGAGGAGGCTATTTCAGGAGGGCTTGATGGCGTGAAGCTCAGTAAAGTTCTGAAAATCCATGATGCATGGTTAATGATTGCTTTTGTTGGAGCACAGAGTCAATATAAAAGAATTGTGAAAGGGTGGAAGAAAGCTTGGAGTTCTTTGAGTAGGTCTTTCTAAGAAAATACCACCCCCGTCAATAATAATAGGGCCTCGGCTGAGAATTCTGGTGGTGGACTGTGAGGGTAGGGGCCGCGTCTGCATTATTTCCTGCTAAATTCCTGGATCAGAGGAATCTGGGACAGTGCCTGGTAATGAATGTCTATTTGATGGATGGATTGGATGGATGGATGAATGGATGGACGGACAGATGGATGGAATGATGGAGAGTGAGGTAGGAAGCTCTTAAAGATAAAGAAACCCTTACCCAGCCTGAATGTGAACCATTCAGAATGCTCAGGAACAAAAAGAACTTTGGTTCTGAAGTCTAGAGAGTTCTAAGAGGGGACATCTGGACTAGGTTTGAATCTAGTTTGTTCACATATCAGTTGTATAACCTCTGATGAGTAATTCACACCCTGAGCCTCAGTTTCCTCCTTCATAAATTGTTGATAACCACCAACCTATGCTAAAGATTAGACGTTACTAAGTAAAGAAGCTCATCAGAAAAGCTATTGTGTTGGCAAGACCCAAGAGCACAAGACCGTGTGGTCTGGGGAAGAAGGACTTCGTTGGCTGGACCTCAAATGACCCTCAGCCAACGAGCCTATGTTTGGGGAGTACAGAGCATGTGGCTGAGAAAGGGGAAAATAAGGGTGGAGAAGGGCTGGAAATCTGGGCACAAGGTGAAGCTGACCCTGGAGGGAGGAGTCCCATCTTCCTGAAGTTGAAAGGAAGTGGGGGGATTGGTGAACATTTCAGCCCATTGCCAGGGAGAGGGAGGCAGCTGAAGGAGGGCCCTGGCCGGCTTGCGGGATCATTTGATGAGAGGGCAGCAGCTGTGAAGGGCCCACTGAGGGAGAGTAGTATTTCAGAGGGAATGGCAGATCGCTGAGCAATCTATGCCCTTGGACTAAGCATTTCTAGAACTATCTGGGCTGAAATGGAAATATCAAAGTACTCAGTGCATCTCACAATTACCATGTAAGACATATGTATTATTTACTGACTATTGAGGAAGAAGAGCATAGAGATGTGGGGACCCACCCATGCTTGTCTTCTGAACCTCTATCCTGCCTCTACTTCTGCTGGTCTCCATGGGACCTTCCAGCTGTTCGTTTACATCTCCATCTTTCCAGGTAAACATGAGCCTCAAGGAGCCTGGTGTCCAGTGCCTGACACACTGTCTGATGACCATGAGCAGCCCATGTTGGCAAAGGAGTGAACATGACTTGGATAACTGCTTTGTCCTTTTACTTTTACCACATGTACCCATCTGCTCTGATCCAGATAACTGATGAAGTCAAATAATGCTTAGTAATTAATGCTTAAGAATCCCCAAGCATCAACATGCTACCATAACTGTTTTTTGGGGTGCATACAGTCCCTAGAGGCTGACCTTGATACTTAACCACCCTTGGGCTGAATCAAATACATTTCGTGCTCCGTTTTTATTGTTCTTATCATAGAACTTTCATATTTAATATTGTGTTAGGCCGTTTTCTGCCTAAGAGATGGACGTTAATAGAAACAAGTGAACAGACTGATGAATCAGTAACAGAAGCTGCTAGAAAACAGATTTAAGCCAACCATGTTCTATATCAATGAAAACCATGAGGAATATGGTTCCTGGTGCCTGACTGGCTCCTTCTGGCCAGTGACTGTAGCTGGGAGTCTCTGGCTTCTGTAAGCCGCGTCTCATAGGGAAAGAAAACTGGAAAGCAGCTGGAGAAAGGCTGAAAATGCAAACTGTAGTCACTGATAAAAGAATTAAAAAGAGTTATGAAACAATTCCTTTTCATCCTTACCAGACAAAAGTTGCTTTATAGGTTTTGAGTTCGAGTCACTAGGTGCTTTCACGTAATATGGGTAGATCCTTTCTATAGTCCTGTGTGTTCAGAAAAAAAAAAGGATGGGGGGAGGGTAATGACGTTTTAGTTGTTTTATCCACATAAAATTGACTTTTGTTGCCATCTTTTACCTCATCTCAAACAAATAACTGTGAGTCTTTGTACTTCTACGCAATGTGATGTCATCACAATTTACGGGCCCCATTATAATCAGAAATTTCTGAAGCCAAACAAATTTAGTGGTTCTATTCAAAAACTTAGGTAAACTCTGTACATGAGCTTATTAATGCCTTAAAAACTACCTGCGACTGTTTCTGAAGCAAGGGGCTACCTTTCTTGCTAGGATCTATGTCTGTACTCTATGTAGATATATAATTATATCCATAATCAAGTGGACTGCATGAATCTATCTAGTGACAAGATTGAGGCTCGAGGAGGCAGCTGGTGGCCTGGATCTGACCCTCCCTCTGCAGAAGACGAACTGATTAACGTGAGCAGGTCACTCTGTCCTTCTAGGCCTGTTATTTCATGGGGAAATGATGAGGAAGATTTGACAATCTTTGAGGTTCCTTTAACTGTAGTGATTAAAAAATGCTGTCTTAGGGAAAACAGTGTGAGGACTGCATCATGGCAGCTCTGATGCTCAACACAGCACAGTGGGGCCAGGACAGACTGGAGGTCAGAACTAGACATTGGCCAGTGAATGTGATTTAGCGGTTTTGCACCCATAGCATTTCAACCCTTCCTCCTAGTTCTCGTACTAGAATCTAAACATCCCAACTTGGATTTGTTTGAAGTGAAGTATTTATATGGCAAGATAATATATTAATATAGAGATTCCCCCCCAAACCCCTGCCAAATTTCCCTTTATTCCTTATCTTCCCTGTACCCCCATCCAGTAGCCAGGCATTCAATGAGCCCAGGTCAGGAATAAGAGTAAAAGAGGGGTTTCCCAGGGGCTCTCCTTGGCTTTTGGTGATTATGGTCAGATAAGAGCAAGGTCTGCTACCCAGAGACAAGATCAGGGCTCCCAGGGCTAGGTGGTCAGAGAGGAAGAGGGGAAGAACACAGAGCTGTCTTAATGTAACATAATGAGATCTCCAAGTAGAGATTCACTTGGGTTACTGGAGAATGGAGAAAGTTGCATTTCTTGCTTATGTGAATTTGCAAATGGAAATTTTGTACCAGACATAGCCATCTATTAAAGCTAATGAACAGGAGCAATCACTTACACGGGCGTTCTTGAACTTTCTGTGTTGTTGCCAGCGATCATTTTAGCTATATTCTTACGTGTAGTATTTTTAAGAGGAAAAGATAGCTTATCGGTTGCTATTTCTGCTTTTGCACCCAGACTCATGTTTCTGTGAAGAAAGATAAAAGGGCCCAATGTCAGTGATTAGTCAGAAGTCTGGAAGAGAGATTCAAAAATTCACTTGACTATTTTATTAATCTCACCAAGTCTTCATTGGGTCCACAACTGTCAACCCCAACCTTTTCTGTCCACCTCACCTTTATGTCCAGCTTCATAGACAACCAAGTTAGTAACCCCAGGGAGGCCACAAACACCTTTAAAACAGACGGCACGTGAGGAGGCAGTCTGCTGACTAAAAGAGAAACTGTCTTGATGCTCTGATATGAATTTCTGCAACATTCTTATATTAATCCAATGAGGTTAGTCTCTATGCTGACTAATAGAATCCACGTTTTTAAAAGAACGTTCAATCAAAATCTGATCTTTAATGTTGTTAATTTTTTGGTAGCTCTTCAAAGAAAAGGCTAGAAAATAAATTTTTGGCAGTCCAGAATTTCGTGTGAGGAACTTGGGATGTAAATTCTAAAGGAGAAAATAAGATTCAGGAAGGAGTTCTTTCGATTCTGAACAGCCCCCTTTGAAATCATTTTAGATTGGAGAAGGCTTCCTAGGTACCTATCATGATTTTTTTCTTAATTTCATCCTAGAAACCAGGAATCATGGACCCAAATGCACCTATCACCTGACTTCCCAAATAAGTCGCCAGAGAATCCTGAAATCACAAGACCGTGATAACAAACAAACAAACACTAAGCCTTTCCAACTAGCTTATCTTGTCAAGGTGTCCCAAGTACTTCACTAACACACTGGGTTTTTGAATGCGAGAACTTTTCTTAAGACATGCTCTTAGGAATGGATAAAGAAGATGTGAGATATATATATATATATCCATATATATATATGGATATTACTCAGCCACCAAAAAGAATGAAATCCTGTCATTTGCAAAGCCATGGATAAAGCTAGAGAGTATTATTTTGAGCAAAACAAGTCAGAGAAAGACAAACATCATATGATCTCACTCATGTGTGGAATTTAAGAAACAAAACAAATGAGCAAAGGGGGGGAAAAAAGAGAGGGAGAAGGAGGCAAACCAAGAAACAGACTCTTAACTATAGAGAGCAAACTGTTGGTTATCAGAGGGGAGGGGGGAAGTAGGTGACGGGATTAAGGAGGGCACTTGTGATGAGCACTGGGTATTGTATGAAAAGTGCTGAATCACTATACTGTACGTCTGAAACTAATATCACACTGTATGTTCACTGGAACTTAAATAAAAATTAAAAAAAAAATGAGTGAAGTAGTGGCCTCATGCTGGCCATTGGCTCAGGTTAGGTGGGAAGGAGTCTCTCTCAGCTCTCGCCTTTTGGGACTGCCAGGCTGATCGCACACACTATGTGTGGAGAAAAAAATCTGTTAGGGTTTCCCCGTGTTGGGGGGATGGATGCAAGTAAGAACTGGGGTTCCTGAGGCTGCCAGTTCTTAATTCCAAAGAACAAACTTCACCCTTTCAGGGAAATCTTACCACCATCCAGACTATTTCATTTTTATGAGTCCTTACCCATTTCCCTTTCACTTTGCCTCTCTCTCTTGTTCACAGAACTCATTGCCAGCCTCTCTTTAAAGACTGAAGTTAGCAGGAAAAAGGAAAACTATAAGGTTCTTATTTTTTGCCAAAGATTCTCAGGCAGATCATTATTTAATAAGCACAAAAATTTAGCTGTAGCATCAAATGAATGTTTCCAAAGCATGATGTCAACTAAAACCCACATCAATTGAATTTTTCTGTCCTTCTATCCTCCCACCCCCGCCCCGAGTTTAGCTTGTGGGGAAAGGGGGAAATCATACATGGAAAGACAGTAACTACCTCTGAATACTCCATGAAAAAACAACAGAGAAGCTACTATTGGGGTCCATGAGTTCCTCTATCATTTTCTGCTTACTGGGAGGGCTGATGGTCCACAAAGAATTTGAGTTTCCTTCCAGTTCTGCTACTGTTATGTCTTCTTTTTCATAATTTTCCAGAAATTGCATAGCACCCTGTATGCACACAAATACACATGCATAAATATATCATAGACATGGTGATGTATAAATAAAGCAATTGCTCTTCCTTTTAACTGACTGCTGAATGAGGATTTTTTCCTATGGAAGGACAGTTTCTACAGTGGATGGGCTTGGTGCTCCATGGTACTACTTCCCCTCTGCATGTGGAATGGGCAGCCCCAGTGACACAGAGCAATCTCAGTACAGTACAGGTACAGAATAGTTTCAATTAATCAATAAAGACAAATCAAAGGATTTGGTGTCGTTTTTCCTCCCCACTAAGCAGGAAACTTATCAACTCTTGGGGTGTTCCCTCTCATGAGACAGTAAAATTTAATCCACCCACAACATCTTGGTCCTACCTTCACAGCTGCACATCCCTTGAGATGAGTGTGGGCATTGTGCTTTAGAGGCTGATAATTTTATAAAGGAGCTAAGCCTCCATCTGCCTAATCATTTTCTTTAAATAGGGAAATATTATTTGTAAAGCAAATTTAATTATGAAAAATCAATTTCTCATATTATTCTGACTTTACAATGGAGAGAAAATAATACATCAACCACAACTTTGCCAACAGGACATTATCACTATTATAGGCAGTAGGAAATGCAGATTTTTAAACATCACTTAAAAAATAATAGCGTATATTCTTTTTCATTTATGTCTTATCTTGAGACATGTTCATGCCATGTGTGGTCTTTGCAATGATTATTTTGTATTACAAAAGAAGTTGCCTGGAAAATATCCAGACAACACAGTGTGTAACTAAAATGAAAAGCAGTAGCCCCCCTTCTCCCATGCCAACCACCCTAGGGAAGCCAATGCCCATCAGATTCACTGGACACATTTGCCATAATTTATTCAACAGCCTCTACTTACTGAGCCCTCAGCTGCTTCCAACTTTTGTCAATACTAAGAATGCCATCACAAGCAGGTACCTGCATAGAGCTTTTCCAATATTTTGAATTACTCCCTGAAGACAAGGTTCTCAGAATAGACCTAGCCGTCAAAGGGATCAGTATCTACTGCAATTAAAAACATCTAAAAATATAAAAGAGGACCTACATCTGTTGAGCTTACATTAAAATGTCCTGAATTAAAATTATGTTTATTGACACTTCTATCCAATAATACAGATATAATGTCTCAGATTATCCAAGTGGCCAGTGGCCACTGGTAATCCTTGAAGAGTTCTTCCCACCACCACAGGCCACAGCAGAACAGTGAATAAAGTGACAAGCCGTAAGCTCACCTAGATGAAAGGTCTTCATAGACATCTACAACATGCATTTACTTACAGTGTCCCTAGAGAAAGCTTTCATAAACTTATTAAATTTTGGCTGATCCATAACTTTCAACTGGCTTTGCTGGGCACTCATTGTGAAAATAGGCTGGAAAACAAAGAAATAGTGCTGTCAACACTCCTGAGGCTCGTCTTTGCATCCTGGGTTAAAAGAGAAATATTTATACAGTATATCATCACCCACTCTGTACCCAATGGCAACTGGCCTCAGGGATCTCTTTTTGGAAGTGATTATTCCAGTGCCTCACACCAGAACAGAACTACCCCTTCAATGTCTTCTGTGCCTTATCTCATACGACACGCATATGCTGACCAGTTAAGATGCAAGGGGAGGGAATCTGGCCGCAAAAGCTAACTGAACATCCTGTGGCTGGTGGTCAGGAAAGACATGGGCAAGGGAGCCAGACCTGGGGGGAGGGACACAGCAGTTACCTGGTACCCTCCCAGGGTAATCGTGACCGAGACGTCCAGGGGCTGGTTGATGACCCCCGCCACAGATTTGATCAAGGACATGAAGAGAAGGGGAAACCAGACGATGCATATGAGCAGAACGATGATCATGCCTCCCATGCCATACTTCACCACTTTCTTCTTCTTCTGCCCCCGGGGCTGCGGGTATCTCTGCAACAGAGAAGTCACACAGGGCTCAGGCTTCCAGTGCCGGAAGCAGGCAGGGGAAGGACGCTTTTCTCTTCCCGCAGGACCTGACTGGGACCTGATTCTGCTTCACTCACCCTGAAGTGGGGAGAGCATCCTTGTTCCCAGCCTATGAAGTTAGGTGGTGATGTGATGAGCTGAAATGAGCTCCCAACACATTTCCACTGTGTTACCATGAGGGACCAATGGGACCTGACAGACTTTTTCCTTAAAATTGTTGTGTGTGAGGGGTGGGGTGTCTGGGTGGCTCAGTCGGTTAAGTGTCTTAGGTCATTAGGTCACCGGCTTAGGTCATTAGGCCATGATCCCAAGGTCCTGGGATTGAGCCCACATTGGGTTCCCTGCTCAGTGGGAGCCTGCTTCTCTTCCTCTTTCTGCCCCTCCCCCCGCTTATACTCACGCTCTCTGTCTCTCTCAAATAAATAAATAAAGAAAGAAAAGTAAACTATGACTAGGACCAAGTGGCCTGCATTTGTGGGTGTTCATATGCCAACACTCTGTCTTTCGGGAAATTGTTCTGGCTTCATAAGCATATTCATAAAGCCCCTGGAGCACAGTATATTCAACTCAGAGTAATCCCCAAGAAAAGTCACTGTTAAAAGAAGCTTACTTTTCTGCTTCACACTAGACAAGAGATTGTCCCTGGTAATGTTTCAGTGTCTGATGGGACAGAGTGGAAATGAGTCCCAGATTTGCTCAGACTCCCTTGGTGTTGACCTCCCCAACATGTAAGTTCTCAGAAAGTTTTACCAGGTGTGATTTAAAATATTGATACTCTGAAATACCCTTTGACTTAGCATAAGATAGAAGTATATATTTAAGTAGGGGTGATACATTAAACGAGGCTTTTTATTTCTTGAAATAAAATAACAGCAATGATTGTAAACTCTTCATGGGCAGGAATGCCTAGTGTTCCAGGGCAGAGCAACACCAGCGTTCACAAGGAGGATGGACAATGGGTGTCACCTCTCACTATGGTATTAAGAAGATTGTCACCTGTTGACTCAAAGACAGTGAAAGACTTGTAAGAGCCAACAAATGGGGCAGAAACAGCTGCTTCCATGTAAAGTGACCCCGTATCAACATGGGACAGTCCCGTGAGCTCTGATGGAGAGACTACCTCATAAGAACTCCCCACCCATTCATCCAGCGGAAGTAGTATCTCACTGTTTCTGGTGCCCCTGGGGTGGGGCCCTGGGTCTTGGGATGTCGTCCTTCCCCCTTGCTGTCAACACATGAACTCATCTATTTCGTGGAGAAGTCGAGCTATGTGGTGTGTTTATTCACTGCTCACCTTTCTCTAGCTTCCTGTAGGATGGCCGGTCCTCTTCCCTACTAACTTGTTCCCCCAGGGCTCTGATTCCATGCTTTCCAGGCCCCAGAGGCCCCCAAGCCACACCCCCCTGCCCTGATCCCCACCCAGACCTTCTTCCTTTGGCTTTAATACTAAGAACTTTTGCTTTTCTTTTTTCTACTATTCTTTTCCTTGATACCTATAGAGGTACAGATCCTCTCCATTCTAAAATTATCCTCTCAACTTGCCTCTCCCTTGAACTGATTCTCTCTCTGGCCTTTCTCTTGCCTATGCTCGGTCCCTTTGAAAGGGCAGCCACAGGATGACCTATTGGCAAGTCTGTTCAGTGGCGTCCAGCCCAAACTGCCCACCTGCAGAATTGCGAGCAAAGGAAATGGTTGTTATTTTTCATCCACTGAGTTTGGGGTGCCTGGGTGGCTCAGACAATTACGTGAGGGACTAGCTCAGGTCATGATCTCAGGGTCATGAGATCAAGCCCCATGTTGGGCTTCATGTTTGGTGTAGGCCCTGCTTGAGTTTCTCTCTTTCTCTCTCACTCTCTGTCTTTATCTGTTCTGCATGCTCTCTCTCTCTCTCTTAAAAAAAAAAAAATATATATATATATAATATATTATATATAATATTTATTTAATTAATTTATTTAAAAAATATCTATTTAGTTAATTAAATTAAATATATATTAATTTATTATATATTATATATGATAAATATATAATAATAAATATATATATTTTTTTGGGCCACTATGTTTGAGGCTGTTTGATTGCAGCAATATGGTAATTGTTGAATGAATGAATAGCTCCTGGAGCTAGAGATGAACCCGTACCTACCAGCAGGGAGGGTCCAGGATGTGAGTTCTCCTAGTGTCACCATGTATACATGGATACCTCCTGAGGCAGCCAAGCTGTGATGGGGTAGCTTCAATTATTAGAAAGTTCTTCATATCCCACTGAAACTTACCAGAGCTTTTGTCAACTTGTCTTTTTTTTTTTAGTTTAATTTAAAATTTTTTCAGTGTTCCAAAATTCATTGTTTATGCATCATACCCAGTGCTCCATGCAATATGTACCCTCCCTAACTTGTCTTAAACTCTGTTATCTTGAGCCTTACAAATAAATTCAGACATTTCCTCTATTTCCCAGTATTTCAAATAGTTACAAATTGTTATTGTTTTTGCCTCTTTCCATTTTTTTCTACTTCAGACAGAACAATTCTTCGTTCTTTCTACTCTTCTTCATTTGTCATGATTTCCAGGTCCTTTGTCACCATGATTGTTACCCTCAAAGTCCCTTTGGTAGAACATCTCTCATATCTCTCATATTATGTCATTTTTAAAAAAGATTTTATTTCTTTATTTGACACAGAGAGAGAGCGCAAGTAGGCGGAGTGGCAGGCAGAGGGAGAGGGAGAAGCAGATTCTCTGCTGAGCATGATGCCAATGCTGGGCTCAATCCCAGGACCATGGGATCATGACCTGAGCCAAAGGCAGCCACTTAATTGACTAAGCCACCCAGGCACCCCACCATATTCTGACATTTTAACAGCTTTTCTGCTCCTTAAAAATCAGTACAAGCTCAATGATTTTAAGTTTACTGCCAGCCCTATCTCCTTCACTTCCACGAACCCCATAAACACAGGGCCCACAGGTCAGTGGGCCCCTGCCCTGTGAAGCTGAAATTCCCAGAAGCAGCAACAGAACATACTAGAAAGTATATAGACTAGAGGAAACTTTTCCAAAGAGAGTATTACGGAGAAGAGAAAAAAAAGACATTTCATACCACCTCAGCTAATTATCGTTGAGCGGTCCTGTTGCTATTATTCAACAGACTCCTGTTTCAGATGTTAAACTTGTGAAAAAATCCAATAAATAACAGTAATTCTATCCACATTTAAATCTTAATATTCAATCTAACAGAATAAGCAAATATTTGTAGTTCAATTTCCTCTGTACAAAGAAGTCATATTGTCCTGTTGCTCATCAAAGAATGAGTCAGAGGGTGAGCCTGAGTCCAAGCCACCTGACCTCACTTTTCTCTACCGTACCACATTCCCTTCTGCTCCCCAATGAGCCATTTAAGAATTATTGGGTCACACAGCAATATATCATTTCTTCTTTTAAAAATAACTACAATATACATTTGCCAAAAGGGGAAGACATCTGGACGCTATTGCTGACTAAAGGCAACAGTGAGTCCAAAATTCCCAAGTCCAGGGGGTGGAAACCAATGGGACACTTAAAGATCCTCACTATTTCTGCCCCCCTGTCCCCCTTTATTTGGCTACAAAACTTGCAGATGTTCACATTAATCTCATAACCAGCCTGGATGGAAGGTAAACACAAAGGGATCAGGCATTTTTCTGGCTTACTTTTTCGGACTCCCGCCAACATTTCAGGATGAATATGTGAGCATAGATATCCTCCACACAGATCCAGCTGGAAAGGCTCAAGGTCGTGTCTGTCCACACCCAGTCCATCACAGCCCTCAGCTCCGTCAGAAATGGAACGAGGCGGAACCTGCCAGAAGCCACATCTTGTTAGACAGATAGTTGTGGGGTGGCCCCCATCAGCCTCTCAACCCCAGGAGCTCTTGTAGTTCTCTGTCGTCTTAGCCCTATGACTCAGAAACAATTCTCAGGGCGACCCTTATGGTAAAATGCAACTGGGAATTACAACCTCTTTCCATCATGAGTCAATGTATAAATTAGTATTGCCCATTCATTTTTCTATTTTTTTTCTTTTTGTTGATGGTCTTAACAAATTAGGATTCCCTTTTTATTTATTTTTTTTTCTTTTTAAATTTTTTTTATTTATTCAAGAATGAGGGTGAGAGAGAGCACAAGCGGTGGGTGGAGGGGCAGAGGGAGAGGGAGAAGCAGACTGCCCATTGAGCAGGGACTCCATCCCAGGGCTCAATCCCAGGACCCTGGGATCATGACCTGAGCTGAAGGCAGATGCTTAACTGACTGAGTCACCCAGGTGCCCCAGGATTCCCTTTTTAAATACATTTTAAGGTGTCCTCTCCAATTTTTCTCACCAAAGCTTTGTAGGGGTTTAATCTTTCTGATTAAATTTATCTCTGAATATTTCATTATTTTTGGTGATGTTGTGAATGAGATAGTTTTCTTTGTTTGTTTGTTTGTTTGTTTTTGTCCCCCCCCCCACGATATTTTGTTTTTAGCATATGGAAACACCACTGATTTCTGGGTGTTGATTTTAAAGCCTGCAAATTTACACTGAATTTGTTGATTACTTTCAACAGGTCTCTGGTTGAGTCTTTAGGATTTTCTATATTTAAAAACGTATCTTCTGCAAAGAAACTCCATAATTTTACTTTTTTAAACATTTGCTTGTTAGAATTTGTTGGTCAGAGGATTATTGAACATTGGGGTTTTGCCACTGAATGAGCTAGGAAAAGTTAGGTAGCTGGTGCCTGAAAGATGAGGACAAATGACTGCTGCAAGAGGGAGCAGGACAAGTGTTTGATGGCACACAGTAGAGCCCACACCTGGTGGACTTAGTCAGTGCCCAAATTTAATAAGATTCTGGTTTTGTTTCTGGTATTTAGGAATGGGCTGGCCTGGGCTCCTCTTGGGTCTGGAGGCTGTTCCTTGTTTCTTGACTAACACAGAGCTTCTCTCCAGCTGGAGAACCCAGGTGCACCTCAGGGCCTCTCCCCTAGGCCACTCAGCTCTGCCAAGGGAACACTAATCCAACACCTGGAAGAAATACCAGGCCATCCTCAGACCAATACCATGTGACTCAGTGAGCATGCTCAACAGCTCTGCTGTGACTACGTCACCATCCCTAGGTCTGGTACAACCGAGAAGCCAGCAGTGCCATAGCAGCCTGGCCTTTTATGCTGTGGTACAATTTCCAAGGGAACAGAGAGGAGCTACTACCAAAGAAATCTTCAACAGAGCCAATATGCTTCATTTGAGTAGCTAACTTACTATCAGGAACAAGCAAGCCATGTAGCATTTAGTTTGACGCTAGGTGGAATAAATGGCCCTTGTCAACGGAGGCACTTATTGTAAACACAAGATCCCAAAGGTATTTTCAAAGAGTCCAGATTCCAAATTTCTGTTCTATTGTGCCCAGAAATATATTAATACTTAAAGATCATATATCCCTATTTTTCATCCTGAAATATTACCACAGTAATTACTCAGGATACAGCAACAGAAAATTAAGCCATGTGGCTGATTTTAGAATGATATACTGGCCAGATGTGTGTCAATTATCCACAGAAAGGTATTTAAAGAGGCATATCTGTCTTTTGCCGAACATCGTGAAGAGTTCTGGGATGCTCCATAGTCCTATATCAGCGTTCTGCACCTTCCTGTTTCTTCCTGAGGAAAATGAATGCCTTTTTCTTACCAGCCTCCCCTCTGTGAGTGACTGTGGCAATACAGAGTGTCCTTCCTTACCCTTGAAACAAGAAGAGGTTGACATAATTGTAGCTCTTGGTGAGGAAGTTTCCAAGGACTCGTGTTGGGTAGCCACAACGGATTTGGTAGGCAGACAACCCGAAGTAAACACATTTCACAAAGTACCAAAGCTGAGCAACCAGGTTCTGGCTGAACTTCCTAAAATGTAAAAACACAGGAAAGTGAAATAATGCTACAACATCACATCAGTTTAGGATTTAAAAAAAGAAAAGCCTAATTGACCCTCTGGCGCTTAGAGTCAATTCAGCCAATTGTAAGGAATCCTCTGTACATAGATCACTTCAAAGGCAAAAAGTAAGGTAAGAAAATAATTAAATATATATATATACATATATATATGTATATATATATAAACGGTGCCTCCAATGTATTAGTGCATTATTCAGTTTTTTTAGACCATAATTAAACTCATTTATTTTTAAGCAAATTTACTAATATTTTCTCCCAACATGGAAGATGATTCTACCATGTTCCAAATCAAGCTCATCAAAAAATGCATTTTTTTTTACTACAAAGGACCCATAAATGGAAGATGTAGGAGAAAGTATTCTGAGAAGTGAATTACCTCCTCCCCTCATTTTTTTGTTTTTTGTTTTTTTTTTTTGTTTTTGCTATATATATATAGAGAGAGATAGGTCATGGATTAACAAAGTTTTAAAACCCAGATGTGGATTCCAGTTGTGTTTATAAACCATAGCAACTACTCCTCAAGACATCATGCTCAAGACATCCGTGACTTTATTTGAAGATTTTCCCTTCCTCCAAAAATCTATGATTCCATGATCTAACATTCTTTTCTTAATGATGTCTCCAACAAGAGAGATCGCAGTCCCTTCTTGTGGGGAATAATTGATGAAGAAACCCATAGTGCTGGACAGTTCATAAATGCTAGGATAAGCTGGAGGAAAAACTTGGTGGAACTAAATTTCACACCAGAAACAAATCTGAAACACTTTTCAAAGGATGGTGAGTCACAGGACCATTTTTAACTTTGGATTAAGGCAGAATTCTACAAGAATATTAAACATGGTCAATACATGTTTAAAAGGAAATGAAACATAAGACTTTTGACTCGGCAAGCACTAGCTAGGTATCATTTTCCCTGGGTTTAAAATTAAGAGCAGCACTTAAAGTTTTTTACACCTGTAGTATATTACTCTTTATATTTTGGATTTGTCTTGTTAACTTTTAATTTTGACATGTGTTATTTTTTAGCTGAAAATAGCTATTTAGTTGACCAATCTAAGCACCATCCAGGAAAGCTTGAATCTTTGTGTCCCAGGGGCCTGGTAACCTCCATGTAGATCTCAATACGTAGAAATCTCAAAAATATTGCTTGTAAGTGTCTCTGCTGTGAAGAAACCAGCTTTGGTATTTCAGTTCCTAATAAATTAAAAATATTTGACCATGATCTAGCACTTGACAAGTTATTAATAAACACATCAGATACTTTACAGAGACCCCATCTCAACCATCCCTTTCCTCTGCCTTTCTGGGGCTGTATCTATTGATATTGTAGTAGGAAAGAACATTCTTTTAACTCTGTAGGGAAATGCCCTTGGCTTTTACAAATAATTTGTACGATAACTGCATGAGGAGAAACTCTATATTTATCAAAATTATAATCAAAGACTTAAAACTGTATTGTCTTCTAGTCCTTATAAAAGAACCAACCCATATTGTGATGAGCACTGGGTGTTGTATGTTAAGTGCTGAATCACTAAATTGTATACCCCAAACTCATTTTACACTGTATGTTAACTAGCTGGAATTTAAATAAAAACTTAAAAACAAACAAACCTTTCCCTTCCTACAACCTTAAATGAATCAAGTTGGAATAAATCATAGTTAATCTGTAGTTACTGAAGTAATTGTGTCAGATCTAATTAAAGACATTAAGCTTGTCCCATATTGAAAGACCTATTTCTTTGGTGATCTCTCCATTTTTTATTGCTGGAGGCTGGAATCATGCCTTACTCATCTCTCCATCATCCAGAGCACCAGCCACACAGGGCTTTGTAGACTGTAGGCACCTAATGAAAGTCTGTGCACTAAATCATATGCATATACACAAGAAATGCCATTTTTTTTTCAGATTAATTATTCAAAACAAGAGAGCTTCCTGATGCTCAGTATTATAACCAGTAGCCATAATTTTTTTCTGTATGGTTTAGAGCCATACAGAAATTCCAATTCCAATGTGTACCTTCCCTTACTCTTTTCCTGTTTTGAAAGGATTTAGACAATATGGCTATTAATGAATGTTTTCTTTTGCACAATAATGAATTAAGTTTCAGTAACAATATCTGGAGAAAAAATGAATTATTTTCATGTTAACAAGTGATGGCAGCATAGGGCTTGTAATGTCATGAATGTATGCTGTCACAGACATGCTGGCAATGAAGACTCAAGGCTCACTAATCCTAACATATCTTGAATTAAATACCCAAAAATAAAGATAGGGCAATCCTTTGCATTAGGAATGACCATTGAGGTGAGGCCATGAGATGAGACAGAAATTATCTCTGCGTCCATTCTCAAAACATGTTTATAGCAGCTTTATCTGTAGTTGCCAAAGAAGTAAAAACAACTCGGGTACCTGGGTGACTTAGTTGGTTAAGTGAACACCTTTGGCTCAGGTCATGATCCTGGAATCCCAGGACTGAGTCCCACATGGGGCTCCTTGCTCAGCAGGGAGTCTGTTTCTCCCTCTGAACCTCCTTCCTCATGTTCTCTGTCTCTCATTCCCCCTCTCTCTCTCTCTCTCAAATAAATAAATAAAATCTTAAAAAAAAAGGAAGTAAAAACAACCCAAATGTCCTTAAACTTTTCTATATTTAAACACTCTTTGGAACATTTATATGATAGAATATTACTGACCAACAAAAAATAATTAAGTACTGACACAGGCCACGCCAGGGATGAATATCAAATACACTACGCCAAGTGGAAACAGCCAGCCTTCAAGGCCATGGAATGTGTGATTCCATTCATACGACATTCTGGGAAAGGCAAAATTGTAACAGAACAGAAAATGCATGTCCCAGAAGCTAGACGTGAGGGAGAAGGGTCCTACAATGGACAAGAAGAGTTTCTGGATGATGGAACTGTTTGATAACTTTCTAAGTTTTTATTACTTTAAAAACTGAGATATTATTGCCATACAACATT
Source organism: Lontra canadensis (assembly GCF_010015895.1). NCBI lineage: Eukaryota > Metazoa > Chordata > Mammalia > Carnivora > Mustelidae > Lontra > Lontra canadensis. The sequence continues at coordinate 6,692,244 of NW_022631051.1, forward strand.
ATATTAGTTTTAGGTGTACAACTGCAGTCAAACTTTTAGTATTTATCATACTGCCTCAATCCATGGAAGCCATTGCGTGGTCCTTCCCACAAGGGGCCAGGTCCCTGCTTTAGTCACAAGGACGTCATGCCCCTTTTCACCTGGTCTACTGCCCTGGACATAGCAGGTGCTCAATAAATGAAAAATTGAATTGATTATGCAATTCAATAAGCACAAAAGAAGTTTTCATTCATTCAGTCATTTTAACAAACATTCCAGCTCTGTTTGGTTTGGAAGGTATTATTGCTTAATCCCCAGAATCTATGGATATGTCATGTTTTATGGCAAAGAAGACTTTATATTTGAGATTGGTTAAGGTGTTCAAGATAGAGTGCCTGGGTTATCCAGGTGGGTTGAATCTAGTTAATGAGCACTTCAAGGGAGAAATCTTTCTCAGCTGTGTTCAGAAGCAGCCAAGATGGCAGAGGAATGTTCAGAGTAATGCAACAAAAGGAGGACTCCATGAACTGAGGTTGCCTTTGAAGGCTAAGGTGGGTCCATGAGCCAAGGAAGGCATCTCCAGAAACTGGAAAAGGCAAGTAAAGGGATTCTCCCCCAGATACTTTATTTTTTTGTTATTTTATTTTTTAAAGATGTTATTTATTTATTTGAGAGAGAGTGAGTGTGAGTGAGAGCAGAAACAGAGACAGAGGAGAAGCAGGCTCCCAACTGAGCAGGGAGCCTGATGTGGGGCTTGATCCCAGGACCCTGGTCTCATGACCTGAGCTGAAGGTAGTCACTTAACCAGTCGAGCCATCCTGGTGACCCACCCGCGGGCCTTTAGAAAGGAATGCAGCCCTGCCAGCACCTTGATTTTAGTCTAGTGAGACCTGTTTCAGACGTCTGGCCTACACAACTTTAAGGTGATAAATTTATTTTGTTTTAAACCCTTAGTTGGTGGTGATTTGTTACAACATCAATAAGAAACTCATACAAGTGGGAACGACCCAACTATTTGGTGATTTGATCCTGCTAAAGGATTCTCTAGGGCTTCGCCATTGCCATGGTCCTGGAAGCATCAGTCTTTGTTGAGGACTGTCCTATCGAGACAGGGCAAGATCAATGTTCTGGAGCTCTCTTCTGGGGGTGAAAAAATTAAATTCTTTTCATAAGTGCATAATGAATAGTAGGTTATATTATGATAACAAAACTGCTTGGAAGTGAGTATAGGATGCTCTCCATGGGAGGAGAGGTGTAGCATAACAATTGGGTCAGGAGGTCTGTGATTGGGATCTGATCTCATTACTAGCTAGTTGAGTGACTTTGGGAGATCCCTCTTCTGTTTGGTTTCACCCACCTTCATCTGTGGAATTAGTAGGTATAGAAATATTTTAAAGGTCTCTTTCAATTTGAAATTAAGAGTTTCTAGGAAGGCTGATGGAGAATGTGTGTTGATGTTTTCAAATGTCACAGAAGTAATCAACATTCATCATCTAACTACCATGGGTGTTGAATGTGGTTTATTTAGAAAATCACGTTTATTCTGTTTTAAAGACTAACAAATAAGATCCAAAATGTTCTCATGAACAAATTCTAGTATTTTTACAAGAAGTTCACCTTAATCTGAATCATTTTATCAGCCAAGCTATGTTCACTCTCCCCATACACAGTGTGGCATGAAAAACTTACTGGGCTGTTGGTAGTCTTCTGGGGGAAAAAAATCCTTTCTTTACTTAGTTCTACTTCAGACTCATGGAAAATTATCCTAATTCCATTCTCCCTTTTAAAATATTTGCATTGCCACTGAAATCAAAAGGTCAAAGCCTAGCCCACTGGGTGAGAGCAGACATGTAGCTCCAACATTGTCAGAAGAGATCTGAATTTCCTTGTTAGGAATGACAACTGAGTCAAGTTATAAAGCACATAAATGAGAGGAGTTTTCATTACTTTCTAGTCACACTTTGGAAAAGCATTGGCTAGCCTGACTGGCTTGTTATTCATGAGGCTTGGCCAGGAATAACCCTTGAGTTACGATAAAAAGTTCAATTTTCCTGTTAAATGTGAAGACTTTTAATGATATGTTAATTAAATTGATCATTTTTATTACATTATAGGGGTGCTCCCACGTGCTCTAGTGCTGACTCTTTGCTCCCATTACCTCCCATTTATACTAGTCCCCCTTGTTTCTCTTCTATCCACTCTCCCACTCATTTGCTCATGCATTAAGCACTGGATTGGTCCCAAGTTGTGTTTCCAGCAGAGGCAGCCTGGGAAATCTAAAGAGTGAGGAAAAAGAGTGGGTTGGTTGTGGGTCAGAAGAGCAGCGAGCCTCCTTTGAGGTGCAGGAGAATGTGGTGCCCTCTAGTAACTAAAGAGGTTCAATATGGCTGGAGCTTAGATTTCAAGGAGACAGAGGGAAAGGCAGGAGCCAGCCACTTCCAAGGATCTCACTAGCCCTTTCCCCATCGACCATTAGTCTCCTCTTTTTATGTGCCTCTCTCACTCTGACCTCATCTCTAGTGCATCTTAACAAGCACCAATAGCTTTATTAACAATGGCAGCATCATGGTGTCATGGAGATGAAAGCTTCCCTCTCCTACCCTCTTCCTATCAGGTGCTTTCCAAACACTGTCACATTGCTGTTTACAACTACCCTATGTGGCAGACACTGCTGTCCTCTGCCACCCACCACCCCTCTATATTTTCTTCTACTAAATGGTCTCCATTTTTTTTCATCCACTATTCATATGACATAGTCTGATATCCTCTCATCCTTTTAGGAATGCCTGTAAGACCATGTCTCAGTTCATCTCTGTCTACTAAGGTATAGAGACAATGACAGTGGGAGAACCCTGGTTTACTCAGATCTCTCCTCTCATTCTGAATATCCTATTTCCATGAATACATATGGACATGCAATAAAATGCTTTCGAGGAATCAGTTCACATTTTGGAGTCACACTGAATTTAATGCTGATGAAGACCTCTCACTTTTCCAACCCATGGTGCTGTTCTGTCATGTCTCCGTCTGTACCTGGTGATTTTGTGGTGGCCATGTCTATGGGATGATAACCTGGAATATATTTGCATTATAGTGGGGTGCACGTCTCCAGCTTCCACCTTACCTCTCAGTCACACCAGGCAGGATGAAGAACATCCAGAAATGAATTCCAAACACGAGAATGACCTGAAAAATGACCTTTCCCAGTACAGTCTTCCTCAGGTATAGGGCTCGATCCACCACCATGGTTCCAAACTGAATGAGGACCATCACCAAAAACGGCCCAGGAACCTGGTCCTCCGACAGTGAAGAGGTGATGTCTGCTGCTGCTGAGTGTTTCTGGTAAGGAAACAACAGGTTCACCCATGAGTGGCATTTCACAGGACAGCATCCCTCTTACTCATTGGACATGTGGTGGCCTTTGTCCCCAACCTACCCCAAAGGCCCAGAAGCCAAAGACGATGATGACAAAGTCAACGGTGTCAGCCAGGAACATGAGCACATACACGTCGGTCACAGCACTATAGTCCGGGTGGATGAGGTCATAGAAGAACTGTCTGATGGGCACATATATTTGCAGAGTCCTGCAAAACAGATACCCCCCAGCACTTGCTTCAGGAGGGGTGGATGGGAGGAATGACCAGATACTGCCATTATTCCATTCCTCTGCATCCCTCTTTCCAAGCAGGTCACACCTCCCTCTTCCGGCTCAGCAGAGTCGTCTACAGGGGCCTCCTGCTCTAACAGAGAGCGTAGACAAATTCCTTGCCAAGGAAGGCACTCTAGCCCTCTTTGCTGATGAGACCACAGGCCTCTTCTCACGCTTGAAGCATAACAGTGGTCTCAGGTCTCAGGGTGGGGGGTTTGTCACCTGATTCAGTGACTCTCTCTGGGAGCCCCTAAGAATGCTCCCTAGTTCTCTGTGTTTTATTTCCTCTACTGGAAAACTGGGGTAAGAAGCAGACCTGAGACTCAGGGATGGGGTGAGAATTGTATGGGGCTACATGGCGGTGCTTAGACCTGGAGTCTGACCCGAACACCAGGGACATATTAGGTAGTCCCTGCTCTTCTCTTGTTTGGGTCCTTGTTCCCAGGTGGTGCCTTGGGCTTTTGACTGCACCTTGTTCTGTCCAGCCTCTGCCTTCAATTCAAGGCCATGTTCAGTTTGGATGGCCCACCTGGTCTCGGAGCCCACATTCAGGGCTATCCCTCCAGAACCTCCTCCATTCCTGTGGTTCTTCTGCTGCCCTATGTCCCTGGCACTTGGACATGGGATGGCGAGCATTTTGTTGGAGACCAGCTGTGTGACATAGGACCTTAGTTTCCATTCTCTTGGTTGAGAGTGTTTCTCTAAGTCCCTTCCAACTTTGACATCATACCCCTGTCTGTCTGGTTGGGCTTTAGCATGATGATGCTTGGGAAATCCTGAACCAGGAATCCTGAAATCATTTATTCTTCAAGTAGGAAAACTGTGCTTATGAACATAATGGATATAAAAATGAATCACACTGAAAATTGATTTTTAAAAACAACACATCCCCTCACACCTGTTAGAATGGTTATCATCACAAAGATAAGAAATAACAGGTGTTGGTGAGGATGTGGAAAGAAGGGAACCCTCATGCACTGTTGGTAAGAATGTAAATTGGGGCAGTCATGGTAGAAAACAATATGGAGGCTCCCCCTAAAATTCAAAACAGAGCTACCATATGAGACAGCAATTCTACTTCTGGGTATTTATCTGAAGGAAACGAAAACTACTAACTCAAAAAGATGTATGCACCCCAGGTTCAGTGCAGCATTATTTACAATAGCCGAGATAGGGAAGCCGCCTAAGTGTCCATTGGTGGATAAATGGAAAACAAAAATGTGTATACACACACACACACACACACACACACACACATACAAACAATGGCATACATTGAAATATATATATTATACATGGAACAAGTCAGAGACTATCAGATAACATATGATCTTGCTAATATATGGAATCTAAAGAAAAATCAAAACAAAAAATCTATACTCATAAATATAGAGAACAAATTGGTTGTTGCCAGAGTGGGGACTGGGCAAATAGGTGAAGGGAGTCAAAGCATACAACCTTCCAGTTATGAAATAAGTTAGTCCTGAGCTGTAATGTGCAGCATGGTGACAACAGTTAATTAATCCTGTACTGTACATTAATCTTAAATAGTCTCATTATAAGAAAAAAATTTGTGACTACACGTGGTGATGAACGTTAGCTAGACTATTGTGGTGATCATTCCCCAGCATATGCATATATTGAATCATTATGTTGTACACCTGAACTTAACCTGATATTATATGTCAGTTATATCTCCATTAAGAACAATAGGATAACTGGTCATTTTCTTCTGCCTTAAGCAGATGATATCTGTGATATGAGAAGTAACTTCTCTGCCCTTTAGTCCTGGTTTATATCAAGCAATTTATACCAGCTTTCTCGCCCTAAAATAAAACACCCCACGCAAGTGTGTTCAGGCACTCACTTCTTTATGGTAAATGCTTTTGCTTTGATTAAATGTTCTTGAAGCTTTTCCATATAAAGTTCCCTTTTGCTTTTCTGCTTGATGCTTAAAACACTGCTTCCTTTTTGACTGCTGTTCCTTGTGCTTGTGCTGCCTAGAAATACAAAGAAACCAAGATGTTCTGAGTTACGGGTTTGTTGACATAAGAACCACAGAAACCCCTGGGACCCCCAGGGTGGAGGGATGGCATGAAGTAGATTTAGAGGGTGTGCATACACAGGTGCCTGTAAGAACAGTGACTAAGGATGGGAACCTGCAGTTTCACCTCTGCCTCCCCAGTAAAATGCATCTGTGGGCTTCTACACCCAACACTCACTCTTTCTGAGGTTGTTATGGGATATTTATCCCCAGAAGAAAGAGACTGGAAGAAGGGACCCCAGGTTGTGGGGTTTCCAGATCGGGTCAATGACCCAAGCCTTTTTCATGTCTAGATTTCTCTAACTGCAAAGTGGATATTGGATGACTGCCTGTGTCCGCCTGAAAAGTGTATTCCGAAGATGGATACACAGGTGTTTGGAAAGCTTCAGACAGGAGCACTATACATACAAAAACCCACTTTCTCCAAGAGTGGCAACTATCGGGCCTGTCTATCTGCTGGTGATACTCACTAGTTTATAAGAAATGAACGAGAGTATAAATAGATAGTTTTGCTAAAAGTTCCCTTGATTAAATGTAAAAATATTTTCAAAATGAATTCAGCTTTATAGCATTCTGGTCACACCCAGCAGAATTCTCTGGATATGACTTAAAAATTAGCGTGTGGCCACATGGGCAGTGTCCTGGCACCTTTGCACAACTACCTGAAGTCTTTGTCCTGGGAAGGAATCAGACATTTTGAAGAATGAAGTGACCGTCCCAGGTCACACAGCTGAGAGAGGATCTGAACTCGGGTCTGTCTGTTTTCAAAGTACTTTCTTCTCGTATCACAACCTATCTCTTTGACAGCACCCAGCAAACCCCTTTACTGGAGACCCAGATCACTAGTACCAGAAGAACCAGAAAACTCAGGAGTTACTCTAGCCTAAAGATATCTTGTGACAGATACCTCTTTGGGACCTATTGGAAGAAAAGCTGGATCTGGGGGATATCTGGGAGCTGCTTCCTGATCGCTTCCTCCGGATGGCAGAAGGCTGCTCTGGGAAGGACACATGTACCGACTCTGCCGACGCAGCCAGGTTGATGGATTTCAGAGAATCGGAGGAGGCTCTCCTGCCACGACTGAGGGAGAGCTCATCATCTGACTCTTCCTTGTCCATGCCACTGTCAGTGATGTCATCTTCATCCCACAAGCCATGGCACTGAGAAAGCATAAGGGACAACTCAGGGGGGCGTTCCAAGGGAGGGAGCTACATTCTTCCCTACAGTATTTCATCCCCCATCATTAGAAAGCCAGACATGAGGTATGGTGACTGTAGTTGGTGACACTGTATTATATAACTGACATGTGCTGAGTTAGAATTTAAATGTTCTCACCAAATAAATAAATAAATAAGGGCACCTGGGTGGCTCAGTGGGTTAAAGCCTCTGCCTTCAGCTCAGGTCATGGTCCCAGGGTCCTGGGATCGAGCCCCGCATTGGGCTCTCTGCTTGGCGGGGATACTGCTTCCCCCTCTCTCCCTGCCTGCCTCTCTGCCTACTTGTGATCTTTGTCTGTCAAATAAATAAATAAATCTTTAAATAAATAAATACATAAATAAAGGAAAAGACCAAAGAACACAGATACATATGGGAGGTGATGGGATTCCATGGAAGGGATCCTTTCACAGTGTCTTCGTAAATCACATCACCACAGGGTACACTTTAAATATACTATAATTTTTTGTCATTCATACAGTAAAGTGGAGAAAAGATTAGAAAACCAATGGATTCTAAGAAAGCTTTTTATCTAGATGTTTATGATGGTCGCAGTAGAAGGGGAATGAGAGAGTGTAGATCATAAGAGCATGGCTCATTAACTGACATGGAGGTAGATAATGTTTGGCAGATGGAGTAAAGGTGAAATTAGAATCACTTGACATGTTCCTGAGTGAAAGCACTTTCTAGAACATCCTTCTCTACGCTTACAAGTAGCATTTTAAATATCAGTGGGTGAATTTACTCCCATGGCCGCATGTTCACCAAGTATCTACACTTGAATAATGATGCTTCCCTCTGTCAACATACACAGTAAGATGTGAACCTCTGGCTCACACATGACTGAGTCAGGAACAGTACTGCAAATGCTTTACCCAAAAAATATTGGTCCTCATATTAGACAGGGATTTTGATGCACTCTGCAGAGTCTGGATTTTGCTTCAAAGAATAAGCAAAGGGGCCTGGTAGGACAGATAGGAGGAAGGACAGCAGAAGAGGCTGAGAAAAACCAGGGACCTTGCTGGTGCAAGATGCTACTTGGATAGAAAATTCCCCTTTCAATGAACTTCCTGCTTCAGCTCAAAGCCACCCAGTGAGCCCACTGTCTTCTGGGTTCCCAGACTGCCAAGCTATGCATTTATTCCCTAAGACTTTGCCCAGTCCTCCCTCTGACACAGGCTATAGAGGACAAGAGCTCCAGGCCAATTTGCCAAAATTCAGTTGGTCAAAAAATAACTTGGAAAATGATCAATTCATTAAGAGAAAAAGTCATCTAATTTACAGACTTCTTAAATATATATAAATACATTATTTCTAAAAGTTATTCAATGGATGCTATTCTTACAAACATAGCAAACATTCTAGATTTTCATAATGGGAATTTTCAACTTCTATTAATTTCTTTTAAATAATTTTAAAAGTTGCTTTTTCTTTTGCCAACATTTGAACATACTTAGATTCTTTTACTACTTTTGTAGTAGCATATTTGTTAGTGAACTCTTCCAATTATTTATAAAACTTCTAGAAACTCATACCAAATAGGATAGTTCTAACTGCTTTTGAAATTTCCATATGGTTGGAGTTGTTTGGTTTCCATAGCATTACTTAATAGGTTTGCAAAGCTGTAGGGTAGTTTTGTCTTCTTATGAAAAGATTTGTCATTCCAAAAACCATTTTTCATTTCATTAGCCAAAATTTTAGCATAATAGTACTTCAAATACAGTCATCATATATATGATATATTCTAAGAAGAAATCAGAGTAAGTATATCAATATGAAATACCAACATTTTGCTTATTGTATGCTTTAAATATACAATTATATCTGTTAAACCATTTAAATATTAGTAAAAAGGCAGCACAAATGTCCAAAGATTTATAAAAATTTTTAATTTTTTTAATTTTTAACTTTAAAAATTTTTTTTAGAGAGAGAGTGAGCAGCAGGGGAGGGGTCCAGAGAGAGGGACAGAATCTTTAGCAGGCTCCATGTTCCACTCAGAGCCAAATACAGGACTCAATCTCACGACCTTGAGATCATGACCCGAGCTCAAATCAAGAGTTGGATGCTTAACCAACTGAGCCACTCGGGTGCTCCCACAAATTTTTAAAATGATGCACAAAAGGATATAGCAAGTTGCAAGGGAGTTCTGAAGTGACCAGATTTATACGGTCATTTTTTTTTCTTTTTTTTTAAATTGAGGTATAATTGACATACAACATAATGCCACCATGTCTTAAATGCGGAAATTTAAACTTCAATTTCTAGAACTAAAATAATGATGTTACTATATTTGTTAATATATTCAGAACAAGAATTAGTAAACTGTATGAATTCAGATAATTTATCAGAAGAACTGGAAATTTTAGGCAAATTCAATTCTGGTTAACTGGTTTCCTTGGATAATATACCTTTGCAAGGTCTCCTGTGACCCAGGTAAGGCTCCCCCTGAGTGGAAGGTTAGAGACTAGCACATTTTGCAAGATGGTGAAGACAGAGTTAAGATCCTGACCAAGCAATATGTAGAGGAAGCCCAGTTTGAAATACCATACTGAGTAGGACAGAAGTCAAACACACTGTTACATATGTCTGTATATGTGTGTGTGTGTATTAACTTATGTCAGCCTGTTCTAAAAAAGAACTAATAGGGCGCCTGGGTGGTTCAATTGTTAAGCGTCTGCCTTTGGCTCAGGGTCCTGGGATCAAACCCCACATTGGGCTCCCTCCTCAGCAGGAAGCCAGCTTCTCCCTCTCCTTCTCCCTTGCTTGTGCTCCTTCTCTCGCTGTGTGTCTCCCTGTAAAATAACTAAACAAAATCTTTAATAAACAGGAATGAATAAAGATACTTCTTGATAAGATGAAATTGAAATATTTTATAAAAGGAGACGAGGTTAAAATAAGAGGTGGAAGTGAAGTAGTGACAATTGGCTGATTTATACGTAAAATGTATATTATGCAGCAATTTCTAATTTTTAGAGTTGAGCAGTATATTTGAAAGCTTAGCTTATAGTTCACAGTGTACAAGAAGAAAGACCCACATAGTTTTTTCAGGGGGATGACAAGAGTTGCTGACTCTGAGACAGGCCATCCTGTAGATAGGTCTTCCCAGAGTAGTGTAATGAATGGCTTTCTCAATAAGCTTACAAGAAGTACAGCTCTGGGCTTCACTCAACCATTTAATGTATGGCCTCTCACTGAAGCTAATAGTTTCATGGCAAGAAGTATCAAACAAAAGCAATTCTACTAAAAGAAGTTAGGCAGAAGTTAGACTTGAGATGAGAGGCAATATGACACTTCCTAAATTGTAGCTCTCTTGTGTTCTGGCTTAAACATGGAGCAGAATTTAGTGTATTAGGCATGAAGATTTTTCACACCATCCAAGCAATTCCCACAAATATGGATTAAGTAGGATATGTTCATAATAGAAGTAGAAATATGGGGGAATTTTCTCCCAAATTTATAATAAGTTCCATTATTGAGCATATCGCGTTAGAGAAAATGTCCACTAAATGAATACAACTGTTAAAAAAAAGAAAAAGAGCATACAAGTAGATGCACTCATTGGCCCCCTGGCCTCATGACCAATCCTAATGTTCAGGATCTCCAGAATATCACAGGTGGCTGCAATTATCAACATGTGCTGGTCAGGTGTTCATGGGCCATACCTTCAAAATTGACCGATGGAAGAAAAGAGCCAGGAGCTGGATGAGATCATAAAGGACATAACCTTCTTTCTTTTCTACTCCTATGATATTAGGTGGGTGGTAAGGTTTATCTTTGTTCAATTCCACATTCTTGTTCCAGGGAAAGAACCCAAATTGGAAAAAATACTTGACCACAATTGCCACCTACACACACAGGATGGAAATGAAAAAAAAAAAATTACTCCTTTTTAAAAATGGTTATATATGAAAAACAGTGATATAAAAAATTAAAATATCATTTCATAGTTTTGATGATAAGAATGAACAAAATTATGTGGAATAATAACATTATCATAACATTATCACATGGACTTCAGACCCAGAGTAGTATTTTACTCTCATTATGGCCTCTCATTGCACATACACGAAGCCCCATCAGGTTACCCATGACACCTACTTAAATGACTTTCTCTATTTTTGAAGAGTTGGCTAATTCATATTGATTTAATGAGATATTTATATAATTATTCAGTTATTAAAAATGGTGATGAGGAAAAGCTTGAACAAAAAGAAGTTCATATTTTACATATTGCTTTAATTTGTTGTCCTTCTGAGCATCTCAGGTAGTTTTGAGGCCTATTTTCACTTTCCTCTGACCTCTTTCTTCTCACCGTTTTATTGCTCTCTGGAAGTTCTCCTCAAGAAGAAATAAAAGTAAATAAAACAAAAACTTGCCAGTTATGGTGACTGGTTCAGGGTATAAATGTTGTAGCGAGGCTATTTGTGATAAAACACATGAGAAAATTGATGTGTCTCATTTAAGCATACCTCTAACATTTGTGTCAGCAGAGGTTAATTGCAATATATGCAGTTCATCAATAAAAATATTTTAAAAGTCCTCTTTTGACCTAAAGTTTAGTTTTACCTCTTCTCCTGTCTCTCTCCTTCTTACAGTCAAGCTTCTGCAAAAAGCAGAAGCGGTCTTATGCTCCTTATTGTGCTAAGCAGCACCACCATATCCCAGATGCCAGAGCAGAAATCTGAAGATCACATTGCCTTTCCCATTCTCACTCACACCCCAAACTCTTTTAGTCATTTACTAAAACTTCTCATTTACCCACTCATCTTAGCCTTATTGCCGTTGGGTAAGTTCACATCATATGACCTCTCACCCAGATGGTTAAGACGGATTCCTAGCTGGTCTCCATACCTTCACTTTCATTTTGTGTAAAACCTTGCTAAAGACAAGCATATCTGAGTCATGCCTCTGTTCAAATATTCCCATACCAAGAGGAGAAAGTCCTGAGCATACACTGTGTTGACATTCCTGAGATCCTGCTACTGTGCTGTTCACTCACAGCCTGCTTACCAGCCCTCACATCCAGCTGTCATTCCTGGCACATGCCAGAATATCTTATGCCTTTGTTTCTTTGCATGGGTTATTCCCAATGACTTGCAACTCCCTTTGCTTTCCATCCTTTGGTGACCTTACATTCATCCCTTAAGACTCAGGTCTAAGATGCCTTCTGCTGATAAATGGCCATGATAGCCTCCTCCCTGTACCCATTAAGCTGCATGAGGCACAGTATCCATCGTTTTTTGTATACTCTAATGCAGTTTTGTGTCATATTATAGGGCAGTTGTTTACAACATATTTTGCCACATTGGTCTGTGAGCCATTGAGAAACAGAAAACAACTTAAAAAAAACAACAAAACTTATTGTCCTTTTTTCATGCCTAGCACAGTTCTAGGGTTTTGGCACACAGTCTAAGTTGTAGAGTGAATTAACACCAACTTAATTTTCCACTTCCTCACTTCTCGGTGTGATGGAGAAAATGGAGAACCCAGTTTAACTTAAAAAATAAGATTTTATTTTATGATGAAAGCTACATATAATTAGCTCTTGTTCCCTTTTCTAAGTTCTTAGTACCTGCTCTTCTTCCCCTTCTAGGTTAGAAACTCCCTCACTCAGAGGTGTTAGAGAGAACAGACCCATTCCCCAATGGGGAGTCATTTACGTCCCAGATCACAAAGTGATGTAGAGGAAATAATACTTACAAGCGATTATTTTGACAAGAGTGTGATGGACAGCCTACTTAAAGTAATAGACACAAATTTGGTTTTGCATCTTTTATTTTTATAAGCATTTAAATGTATTTAAATAATTATTATGGAAAAGAGATACATGATAGTTTAAACTGATGCTTTTAAGACGATTTGACAACTTTGTTTCATTTTATTGAACTACCTATAAACCAACACAATTTCTAGAATCTAAATGTACATCCATCTTGAGTTCTTTCCTTTAAGAAGCAATCATAGTATCATCGTTAGCAAAAACTTTCCCTTACGAGCCAGGTAAGAAAATCAGTCTTCTTCTCAGACTCCGGAACACAAAGAACTACAATAACCCAAGGCACAAAGTCTATCAAGTCTCCCATTTTATTCCCAGTTTTATTGTTGTTATGGGAATTTGTGATCTTGTATATATTTAATGGGGGAAGGACTGAAAAGCAGGTTTAGACAATTGGGAAGACCGTCTCCTGTCCCTTTACATTTGATGGAAATAAGGTATCTTACCCTTGTGTCATTCAGATTTTTAGGTAGGTGCTTATATGGCTTTGTGTTTTAGGTGTGTGGTACTGTTGTACCAAATATACCAAATATACATTATACCAAATATACCTGTTGTACCAAACTATATTCACAATGATTACTGTATTGTATAATTCAGTGTCCATTCACTGGACATCCACCAGCACCAGGCACCACGCTTAATTCTGCATAACACATTATCTCAGTGGCTAATATCACAGGATGCATGAGCAGATTTCAAAAGCCTACCCCACTGTTTGCCAGCTGGGTAACTCTGGTGAATTATTTAGTCTCCCTAAAGCTGTTTCCTTCTCTGTTAAGTGGAATGACAGTAGCACCTATCTTGTGTGAGGTGTGTAATGTGAAAAGATACACAATTGCTAGCATTAAACAGCTGTGAGTAATAATTGAGTGCCTATCTAATCGCATCCATCTAGCTGAATGTCCTATTTAAACTGTCCTGGAGACAGAGCAGACCAGTCTAGAGTGAGTGCCAAAAGTGATTTCCAGGAATGTTTTACCCCAAGCTTACCTCTGTGTAGACAATGGCCATCATCCAGAATCGTCTACTGGGTCTGGGGACAGACAGCATGGCCCAGAGGAAGATCAGAATGGGGAGCACAAGGGTGATCATGGAGGCAGAGACCATATGGTTGAGGATAATCACAAAATAGCACACCATTTCTGAGCGTGCCACGAGAGTGTTGTACATGGCGTAGAACAACAGCAAGAACCGGGGCTGGCCAACATAGAACTTCTCGGACTCTTCAAGCTCGTCATCATGGAACATCCTGTTAAAATGAACAACACAATACGAAATGGGTCTTCATGTCTCCTAATTACTGATTTCTACCTCGCATGATCCCTCCCGAACGCCCCACCTTCCCATGTTCCCCAGATTTCCGGTGGAGTCAACCTAATAGTCTATTACAGAAAGAAATGTGTGCACAAGTGTCTACTCTGGGCTGCTTTTGCTAGTTCTATCCTTCTATGATGGAAGCACCCAACCCTGGGTCTGTGCGCTTGATCATCTAGGTGGACGGTTTTCTGTGAGAGTTTCTCTATCTCCATGCACAGTGGACAGAGAAGCCCTCGCAGGCTCTTACTTGTTCAGCAGCAGCTCGCTGGCCGTCAGCTCATGAGTCAGGGGCGGTAAGATGCTGGACTCCAGCCTGTCCGAGCGGCTGTCGTCGGGGCTCACGGCCATGTGGCTCTGGCCTGCAGAGTCATCCCGCGAGCCGAAGGACAGGCGCTCGAAGCTGACTGCCTTGCTGTAGGACGGCGGGGCCTCCACGTCTCCATCTTCGGTGGAGTACTGTGGCAGCTCGGCATCCGGGGTGAGGCCAACTTCTGAGGCCTCCGACACCTCAGAGGCCTCCTCCGGCCCCATGTCCGCTGCGGCCTCCCCACCCTGGTCGGCGTCTCCAGCCGCCGCCTCGTCGTCCTGCTCGGCCTCCACCTCTGCGATGGTCTCCGTGGTCCCCTGGCGCGAGTACAACATGGTGCACTGCGTGGGCTCGCTGTCCAGAGAGAGGGACGGCACACACCCGGTCTTAGTATCCTCCGGACTCTCAAGACACCTTCTCAGCACTCCCCAATAAAAACATGAAGAGAAAATTAAATACCCCATCTCCCCACTCCCACCCCAAGGCTGCATTCCACCTGCTTTATTCCTTCAGGATATCCCAGTCTGGTCCGCAGAGCCTGCAGACTGTAGTCTCTTAAATGCAAAAGCCGACAGGGCTCACACATCATCGTTGAAAACCTGAGCAAGTCCCATGACATGACTCCTCAGTTGCTAAACCCACCTATGCACAGAGGTTGTCTGAATTGGGTCAGGACTCACAGCCATGGGTTCTGGTGTTTATTTCCAAATCAAGACAGAGTTAGCATAGCACACCTAGCATTCTATTAAAGGAGGTGCCCATGGAAACAGGAAGCCTTGCCAGCCTGGGTCTGTGGGTGTTGGTGGGGAGGTACTCTACTCTCAGTTCCACACAACAGGTCAACCCCTACCCATAAGGGGGAGGATAGGAACCATAAAACATTGGCTAAATTAAACAATGACATTCTTTATGGAAAAAAGTGGCATTCTTGTTGAATATCTGTTCCTCCTCCCTATTTTCCCATCCTTTGCCTTTTTCTTACTGGTGCTTATCACATTTGACTGAAGTTTCACCATCTCTCCAGCTCCCAGCCATCCCACACTGGGTTCCTTGCCTGGCACATGCTAACACCCCTATTTTCTTCTCCCCAGTGCTGTGGACCCTTAGCCCTTCCCCCTTTGAACTGTTCGCTTCAACCCAGGGTGTACTCCTGCTCTCGCCATCTCCCCCCGCCAAAGACTTCAATTTATTCTCTTCTACCTGTTCCCCCTCGGGGGGTATTCATTCTCTCTAAGCTTTCCTACATAGCTTCATCTTCTGTTTTTGGCGACCTGTCCATCTTTCTTGTACCTCTCCTTCTTTAGTCCTTGATCTCCTCACTTTCTCTGTCAAGTCCCTGCTGGAGACTTTGGAAATGAAAGAACAGCAGCCATGCCAGGGAAATTCATGGCATGCCTGTTTTTATTGTCCACCCCAGCCCACCAAAGGGGAGAAGGGTAAAGATGTTCTGGAGTTGTGGAATCTGGCGGATGTAGAGCCATACTGTATTAGACTACGAAATTGTACTGTTATTTGAATGGCATATCATGAGCAGCTAGGGTCCACAAACACTGAGATTCTCAAATACACAGATTGTACTCATTTTTCTTATCATAGACACCAGTGTAGACATGTCAATAAGTGAGTGGATGGAGGTATGGATGGGCAGATGTATGGATGGATGACTAGACCTTGGCAGAGCCCTTTGTGACATCCCAAGACTGAAGGACATTTGTGTGAGCCCTTGGTGCCCACTCATGTGTTTAATGTTCCCAGGACCTTGGCCTTCCGTATGGATGCCACATAGAAAGCTCTTAGAATGTCAAGACAAATTGGATTTTTTTTCTAGGACTTACCTCCATTAAACAGCCTCGTAGGAAGGTCATGAAATTGATGACCCTAGACAGTTTTCAGAGCCGTAGAGCCAACCCCACATCAAGTCTAACTTCCAATTGGACTTTAACCAATTACAAACATGATTTTTATGGTTTTGGATCAGGTCTGGCCCGGAAGGGATTCAGCAAGTCCTGGGACCTTCAAGGCTCAACCAAGTGGAGTAGAATAGCATGGGCCTGCCAGGGGACACCTTAAACGGCCAAGGCATTCCCATCAATGCCAGGCTCCAGCATACTGCAGCACTGTATTAAGATACACAGGTGCCAACAAAAATAAGTTAACACCCCTCTGATTTACCACTATGTACAGTCAAAATTAGAATTTGTCTTGGACTGGGTTATTCTGGTGTCAGGATGAACATAATATAGCTGATGTTTCTGTGCCTCCGTGGGCCATTCTAAAAGGCAATTCCAGAAAGAACTTTTGGACCTCATATACATAATTTCTTTTCTGAATTATTATGCTTTTATGGTAGGATCTAATGAGACAACTCAAGCCCAAAGCAATACAAGTTACTGTCTATAAAGTTGATCTATTCTACTGCATCGTAATATTCTTGTCTAAAACTAATGGCAAAATATTTTCTAACTTTTACAGAATTATTATTACCAATGAAAATGGACTACTGATGGCATAATTTTTTTTTCTATTGCAGGTATCTTTCCTGACACATTTCCCCCCATGAGGACTACCTACATGAGCTCTCAATCAAGGAGGAAGCATGCTTATTTCTTTAAAAATGAAAAGTGCAAAATACTTACAAAATGGAGGACAATGTTTATGGTAAGGATTTTTAAGAAACTCCTAACAGACAAAAACTGAAGAGCGGTTAGTTTCAGAGAATGCCGTCCTGGGACTGAGCAGTTATGTCCCAGAATGAGGGGCAGTGATGCTTTGGTGAGTCATGCAAATTCTTAGCATAAAAGTTAAAAACAAAAACAAAAACAAAAAACAAACACATATCACAAGAACTTATATTTGCAATGACACAAAAGGGAACAAGTGAGAAAATTCTGGAACAAAGCATGCACGAGTTAAGCACCTTGATGCTAAACTGCCACTGTCAGCTGATGAGGAGGACATATCCATGCTGAACATTTTACGAAGCCTAGGTCGAGCACGCTCACTTGTTTTAGGAACAGTTTCTGGTCCATCTAAATCATCAAGGGTAGACTGCCTTGAGAACAGCATGGTTGCTTCCGTGTAGCAGCTAGCAGCGCAAACAGTCACAGAGACACAGGGTTAAAACACCAGTGGTACATCAGTTTACACACGGATCAGTCGACCAGTACACTGCCATGCAGCAAACCACACGTGACACCAACAGTGCTGACGCTGAGCACCACAGCGGGGCTCACGGAAGGGAGGTCAGGAGGGTCCCGTTTGGCCGGACGATAAGACACAGCGGTTCTTGATTGGTCAAAATGTATGGGTGGGGTGATAAGTCATGGATGGTCCCCTCTCCGTGTGGGGCGGGGAACGGGATTAATGACAAATCCCAACATGCCTTGCGCAGAGCAGAATTCACACTTTATAACTTTGTAACTGAGCTTTTTGCTGTTTTCATTAAAGAAGATATGTTTTATTTGGAGCTCCCCATCCTGAGTTCCTTGAAAGCATTTTGTAACCCAATTGCTGAAGCAGAAATATCTGCCCGTGTAAAATGTATACAGAACACTTGGATGTTTTAGAAATACGTCTCCAACAAGGAGAGAGGGAAGCTCAGAAATAATCACACGGAACTGAATTGTCCACCCCGTTTTCTGAGTGGTATTCAGTTAAGCCAAACTAGATGCCTTGCATGGAGAAAGAGATGCTGGTTTGATATGCAACCGGATATAAACCAACATCTGAAGAAAAAAAAAAAGAAAGAAAGAAAGAAAATGGTACAAAGAAAATAACAGAGGAAGTCTAGCGATGGCAGGGTCATTTTGTCTGTTAACTTCTCATTTTGCCTAATGATTTTTTTTTTTTTTCCTTCTGGATCATGTTTTAGGTCTTGGCAGATGTCACTAGGGCGAGAACCCACTGGCTAAAATCCTCATGATGACCCCACAGAGCAACAATTGGGGAGGGAATGGTGGCAGATTCAGGCCTGAGGACTGCATGAGCTACAAGAGGAGAAGAAGCAGACAGAGTTACCACGTAGGCATCATCTCAGTGCTGACGTAGAGTTTAACCCAAAGGGGGACACGCACCTCAAAGACCTCTGAAGAAGGCTACTGGAATAAGAATCGCCCAGCCTGAGCACCAGTGGCTGACCCAGGGGAATGGGTCTTTGTGATCCAGGATGGCTGATTTTCTGGCTGAACATCATTGTCATGGGGGCAGACTAGGCCTGCACACACCCAGGTGTGCCCAGCCAGTGACTGGGATGCAGAACGGAAACCATGCAGGAAGTAACAACCTCCAGGCCTAGCAGGTGAGCAACCAAATGGTCTCTGATGAAGACATAGAGACTGATTTTTAAGAAAGGCCCTAACTCCTTTAGGATTTGATGTTGTCAAATCCTTGACAGAATGAGGCGATGAGGAAAAGGCAAAGCGGAAACTCAATGGCCAAGCACAGGGATCCCTGGGCTTGGGTCCCTCCCTACACTAATGTTAACTGGCCGTTGGCATTTAGATAAATTGTCCTCTCTAAGATCTCAATTTTTTTTTTTTTTGAGAATCAGAAGAGGCTTTAATATGATGAAAATAACTGCAGATATCATTATTTATTTGATGAAGTAGTTTCAGTAGAAATTGTTGACCTCACGTTTATAGACCTATTAATATTTAACTTGTTCTCTCATTTGTAAGACAGGGGATCTGGACCTTGGAACTTCTATATTTAATTTCCTATTTTTAGAGCTGCACTCCTATGGCCTTTTAGGGGTCTGCAGGCAAAAAGATACTGTGTACCCTTCCCTGTGGCCCTGCTCAGATTTTTCGCTTGGGAACCACTGTTGTAATCCTGAAGTGTGACTCATCTTGTTAATGCCATTGTCCACTGCTGCAGCAGCTGACCCTCACACCCCACACTGTCCCACCCAGTTGGGTTATGTGTATTGTGACCAGTTTGTCGCCCAATCCAGGGCAGTTTTAAAAGAAAAAGGGAAGAGGAGTTTTCTGATAACAGGCCCCGGTGACATGCCTGAAGGGACAGTTGGGGTCCCCTCACTGATCAGCCTGCACTTCGAGCCACCCCAGGGCACACAACAGCCTCTTAGGTGACATGTTTCAAGGGATAAACACTCCCTCCGTATCTAGGAATGCTCCTTAGACTGTCACTTAATGTTTCTTGCACAATTTAAAATAATTTATTTTCGGGGAAAGTAGATGATATCTGATTTCATAAAACAACCATTAAGACAAGTGCCATTTTACAGCCAGATTTAAAGGAAAGAGTGCTTTTTGCAATAAGTCAAAGGGAATATAAAGGCATTTGTTAGGCTCTCATCCCATCTGCAGTATGCCCAAAGGTGAAGATGGGTGACAGGGATGCCAGGCAGGGTCCCCGCACAGGGGGCGGGGCCGCACCGAGCATGCGCAGCCGCACTGGGGGAATGGTACTAAGACCCTCGCTGATGACACAGGTGTCTCCACTGGGAATCCCTTCTTGGGAAGACTCCTGCCTTTCTAGAAATCAGGTGGCTTCCAGTAGACTTTCATGTAAACAGATACTGTCTACTGATTTGATAGCTTCCTAAAGCAAAAAACTAGAAGTGGAGCTCAGCCATTAAGAAAAGGGCAAGTGTGGGGCGCCTGCGGGGCTCAGTAGGTTAAAGCCTCTGTCTTCAGCTCAGGTCATGATCCCAGGGTCCTGGGATTAAGGGCTCTGTCCTCCGCGGGGAGCCTGCTTCCTCCTCTCTCTCTCTGCCTGCCTCTCTGCCTACTTGTGATCTCTGTCAAATAAATAAATAAATAAATAAATAAATAAATAAAATCTTTTTTTTTTTTTTAAAGGGCAAGTGTGTTAACTCATTTATTAACAACAAAACAAACCCTCTTGTGTCTCCCCTTTCTTTAGGTTGAAATAAAAAGTAAAAGATACATTAGGAACTAATTTTAAAGGTACTGGTTTTCTACTAGTAAATTGATTGATCACTTCTAAATTTGGGAGATAATTCTAATAGTCTTTGTTCAAAAACAATCAATAGGTTTCAATAACTCCTACCTTATGGTTTTTGATCATGGGTACGGTTTTATAATTGTAATCTTGGGTCTGATTTAAAGGCAGTTACTTGATTTTATTTGATCAGTCTTCTTCCTTTTTTATCCCTCTTAGGTTATGACTTATAACATTAAGCTAATTTCTTAGCGGGGCATGTTGTCAGTTGTTATGCAGTTAAAAGTTACTAATACAGGAGTCAATTGTGTTTATACTATGGACAACTTCTTTTCTTTCTTTTTTTTTTTAAGATTTGTTTTTAATGTGTTTATTCGACAGAGAGAGACACAGCAAGAGAGGAAACACAAGCAGGGGGAGTCGGAGAGGGAGAAGCAGGCTTCCCAAGGAGCAGGGAGCCCAGTGCCAGGCTCGATCCCAGGACTCTGGGATCATGACCTGAGCCGAAGGCAGGCCTTAACGATTGAGCCACCCAGGGGCCCCTGGACAATTTATTTTCAATTCATTCTCTAATATCCTCTTTGATTTGATTCTGAGTTTGGTTCTTGAGCAGCTATTCTTAAGCCTGGTCAGGAGACCTGTGACACCCTTGAAAATTTATGGGAAAAACTGGTATTTATTTGCACTGAGATAGTATATCTCAGCATATTTCTCATCTTACCATTCTCCACTTTTTTTTTTTTTTTCAAAATCAGTTGTTTGGTCATGAATAGGTTATAAAGTGGGTGGATCTGGAAACTCTATGATCCCCCCTGTGGACCCTCATTCACACCTGTAACTAGGAAACAGCATCTGTCAGCATCTTGAATATTGACTACATTCAGGCGATTTTTTTTTTTCATTCAGACAAATCTTGTCTTCCCCTGCCTCTGCCAACACAATTGTACATTTTTGCAAACATACTCATGTTTAAGGGAAAAGCTACCATGAAGTATCTTGGTAGAATGTGGATAAAAATGGATTTTCAGTTTTTGCATAAAAATGATTCAAAGAAAAAATAATTCTGTTTAAATTACTGATCTATGTAGAGAAAATTGTTGCAACAAGAACAATTTTAAGAAAGTTGGCAGCTTCCAAATGAGAGGGTTATTTATGGTTTGAAAAAAATAAAAATAAAACATAAACCATAATGATTTTTTGTCTCAATGTAGTCTGCTCAAGGAGAATGAAGCTCCTCTTTCAAAAACGCAGATTGTGGGGTATTTTCAGGAAGGCACACAAGGGGGCGATGTCTGTCAAGCAAGGTACATGACGCTAAATTTTCACTTCGTAACTTTGCTATTACTAATGGTTGTTTAAATTGCTGATTAAGAAATATGGGGGATGTGCCTGGGTGGCTCAGTGGGTTAAAGCCTCTGCCTTTGGCTCAGGTCATGATCCCAGGATGGAGCCCTGCGTTGGGCTCTCTGCTCAGCAGGGAGCCTTTCTGCCTGTCTCTCTGCCTGCCTCTCTGCCTACTTGTGATCTCTGTCAAATAAATAAATAAAATCTTAAAAAAAAAAAAAGAAATGTGGGTATGTTTGGGTGGAGAGATAATGAGAAACGTTTATTAGCATACCCACTGTTGTAACAATCACTTATTTTATTCTAGAAATTTAAAGCATCTTGAACAGGATCTCAGTTAGCAAATAAATGTTTTGACCTTGAAAGTCTTGAGAGTTTCTGGCCTCAGTGTCTCTTCTCACCAAAATCTACAACAGCTGAAACATTTCTGTTTCTTTGGAACTGACAAATGAGCAAAGATTATTCCCAAATTATGGGAATAATGCCTTTTATTATCCCTCAAAGGACTTTAAAAGAATCTCTACCTATTTTGGGGGAGGGGCAGAGGGTAGGAAGGGATATATCCAAGCAGAATTTCATCTGTACAAAAATCATATTTAAATCAATATATGAACACATATTTTTTTCATAAATAAAAATGAGGTTTTTGGCATACATTCTATTTTAAACCTCAATTTTTTGCTCAATGCAGTGAATATCTTTCCATATCAATAAATATAGATTTGCATCAATAGGTAAATTATTGGGGAGCAAGATAACAGTCACAATTGGAGCAGCTCAAATATACCAATTCAGCAGCAGTGAAACATAGCTCTTCAAGGTAAACGTTTTTTTTTTCACCCACCTCTCCCCATTCAGATTGCAATTTCAACTTGTGGTTATCTCTTTGGGATTTGGTATCAACAAAATAGTCTCAGTTCCCTCCCCTCTCTTGTGCTGTAATATATTTGTTATTTGTGGAGGACAGATATTCCTCCAGGGCTCTGAGGCCCTGCACAGTGTCTGACGTGGGACTGGAGACATACTGCCAACCATCCAGGACCTTCTACCACAGGAGGCATGCAGGGCGTGTCTGCCACTCTTCCCCCCGGCAGGAGTCCCAACTCAGGGTTCCATGGATAATCCTACCAGTGGGTCTTTCTTCCCAGACTCGAACTACTTAGAGATGATATACCTATATGTGTCTTATCTCAAAATCGAGTTCAGGGTCTGGCTTGGAATAGGTGCTTTTAAACCTGTTTGATGAAAGCAACGAATGTCCTTGGTGATAATGCTCCTGACCTATGAAGATGTACACAATGTGCGATTCATGTAGTCTAGCTAATCATCCTAGGCCTGCCGGCCTCCTCCAAAGACAGGACTTCTGCTTCAACTCAGAAGCTAGCTCTGTGCAATCCCCAGCAGCTATCTAGAATGCTGAGGCAGAGAACAGGGGAGGCTCTACCGGGACAGGCGGTAAGAAAGGTCAGTTCTCAAAGATGGCCTGGAGTGCAGAGGAGGCCACTAGAGGCAGCACATCATGGTGGGTGAGATCCTGGGCTCTGAGCTGAACCATGGGGTTTGGGATGCTGACTCCCTTTTACAGTACCTCCTAGTTGTGTGGCTCTGGGTATGTTAGGTAACCTCTCTGTAACTGAACTTCATGTTCTGTAAAATGGGGATGATAACATGAATCTTATAGGGTCTTGGAAGGATGCAGTGAGGTAACCCATACATAGTGGGTCGTGCTGGCCCGTGGCTAGTGCAGGATCCCTGTAGTGAGACAGTGCACGTGATCACAGAAGCCAGGGAGGATGGAAGTGGACAAAATCGCCTCTTAAATTTTTATTATGGATCACAAAGTAACAATTCTGAAAGGAGAAAGATCAAAGATAGCAACAGATGGAAGAAGATTCCAGTATAGAAAATACTCTTTGGGGCAGCATTTTTTTCAGAGGAATCAAAGATGGTGGCCCTTGACACAAATAGTCATTTTGTGATCAGGAAGGCTCGTTCTTACTTGCCTCTGGCTTGGAAGTCTCTGCCCTGTGCCCATGAGTCATACTGGTATTTCTAATATGGTCTACTTTTTTTCCTTTTCTTTTCTTTTTTTTTAAAGTTCAGCATGGGGCTCAAACTCACAGCCCTGAGATGGAGACTCGTGGTGAGATCAAGAGTCAGACGCTTAACCGACTGAGCCACCCAGGCGCCCCTCTCATAGCCTATTACTGATACCTGATTTTTTTCTGGCTCAGTCAAGGGGAGGACAGTGTTCCTTTCGCTTTGTTGTACACAGGGAGGTTGCCTGAACAGGGCAGGGATCCATGAACGTTTTTGATTAACTTTCACCTCACACATCCATTTCTCATCTTGCTGAAGCCCAGCTCTTTCACCTTGGTCAAAAGCAAACCCACTATTTAGAACATTAAGTACCTGGAGATGCTGTCGTGGGAATCTAAGCTATCCATCCTGTGGGCTGTCTGTGCAACAGAAGCAGCGCCAGCACGGTCGTCTATGGTGTCCAGTCCAGACTCTCTGGAAAGGTTCATGATGTGGTTCTGGTAGTACATGTGGATGCTCTCCCGCGTAGGGACGTTGCCCTGTGGAGGGGAGACATCGCCACAGTTCTTACTTGTCTGTGCAGCCCCCTGGCGCTTCTCAATACCGAGAACTCTTGGTCGACATGCCCACCTCGCACAAAGATGAAAACAAAGCTAGTCAAGGAGAGTGTTGATGTTAACTCATTGCATTAGTGGCCCCCGATATCACTGGGGAAGGCTCACAAGAAATCCCTTCTTGGTTATGGGTGAAGATAGTCAAAAGACACAACTTCCACCTATAAAATACATAAGTCCCAGGGATGTTACGGACAGCACAGTGACTGTACCATATACTTGGAAGTTTCTAAGAGGCTAGAACTTAATAGTTCCCATCACAAGAAAAAAAAAATTGAAACAAGGTGTGGTGATGGATGTTACGTAGATTAACTGTGATCATTTTGGAATATATGCAAATAGCGAATCACTGTATTGTACACCTGAAACTAGTATGTTACATTGTCAATTACATCTCAATAAAAATAAGATAAAAACTAGTAAAAATCAAATCCTTTCTTATATGTAGGTGATTTAGCTAAGCGATAGTAACTTTTTCAGAAACATACTAGTAATTTTAAATATCTATAAACTGTATGTGCCTATATTTTGCTGCTCTGCATATATCTTGATTTTTCCCCCCGAGAAGTTTCAGATCAATCTTCCCAGACTAAACAACATAACCCTTCCTGAGACAGCAGGGTTGGTGCACCTGCAAACTGGCGAGGGGAAGGAACACAGTGAACAAACTGGCCATTGTCCCAGAACTGTGTGTGCACGTGAGTGTGTACATGTGTGTGCTTACAGTGTCTGGTTATTTCAATTCTAAGCAATGGAACAGATTTAAATATCCAGAAAAACAGAGGGGTTATATACAGACTGTCCAGAAGACAGACTATAGATTTTGTGTTATCCTTTCTGGAGTTCTGGACATTGACTTTTAAAAATCTTTATAATGAGGGAAGAAGCAAAAAGAATTGTACCCACAAGTGTTACCTTTTTAATTTCTCTGGTCAGCATACATCTTTCAATTCTCAGAACTGTAGATATATCAATATGTTCCCTTGAAATGGAGTTAAGCCAAGTTGTGAAACTATCCACTGTTGCCAGAAACAGAACCCAGGTGAATTTCAAAATGTTAAATATCCTCTTGATGATATTATCTAGGAAGAAGTAAAGCAACAAGGTTTCAAAGGAGCAAAATGCCCAAGTCAGCCGTTTTGCTGCTGTGTAACACAGCGATCTCTTACCAAGGACAGACCTGGTTTCAGACCTGCACACCTAATACGGAGTGATGCCCATGATGCTCAGCGTGATGGGGATGGGGGTGGGAGGTGTAGAGGAGGACAGGCAGTATAGGAAGCTGTGGGTGGGTCTTTCTACACATGCACTGGCAGCATCAAAACCAAACTGGGATAGAATTTTTATCCTGTGCTCAAAATATCAGTCAGAATAGGTCCATAGACAGAACACAGGTTTGATGAAGAGTAAGGTTGCATTCAAAGTTATTTTTGTTGTTGACACAGGGATAGAAGCCATCCAGGAAACCGGATCCTTTAATGTTTTTTTTTTTTTTTCTAGAAATTTCTTCTTTTCTTAAGGAATGACTATTTTTGGAAACAATTCTATTGATTCAGTGAGACTTTTGATGCT
Source organism: Lontra canadensis (assembly GCF_010015895.1). NCBI lineage: Eukaryota > Metazoa > Chordata > Mammalia > Carnivora > Mustelidae > Lontra > Lontra canadensis. Next base: position 6,718,030 of record NW_022631051.1, read on the forward strand.
TGGTAGCTGCTGTTCAGTTCCATCACCTGCCACCTATTCTGTCAAGAGCTTAGTAGGGGTACCAGAAGAATACTGATACTACGAATTAGCTTCAACATTCCTATTTCATTCTACTGAGCTGGGCCCACACAGAATTCTGCACATGAGATCGATCCTGTCCAAACCAACAGATGCTGTGAGATTCCTGATGTTCTCAGGTTGTCTTCCCTCTCTGCAGCTGTGACGTGGGGAGCCGGGCCAAGGTGCCCAGCATGATAAGCTCAGCTCAGATTGTCACCGTCTGTGACACCCTCTGGGTGCAGGCACACATGCCTGTCTTGTGCCCTCAGGGAATTCCACAAGGGCTCTCTGATCATTGTTAAGGTTGGAGGAGGTTCCCTGGCTGTGACCTAACTTATTTTAGGTCAGAATCAAAATCAAATAGGGAAGATGGTGTCTTAACTGTCTCTCTGACACCTCCATTCCCAGAAGCCAATGGTTTCTCAGCTGGTATCCAAGAAACCATTCAAGCCACCGAATTTTGATCCATGTGAATTTTTTAATTTGGCATTTAAGACATTTTGTCTTATTAGCGATTTCGAACATTGACTGCAGTAAAACGACTCCTTAGTGAACACCATAATGAATTAAAAACTGCCTTAGTGTTTATCAACAAAACCCTTAAACACCACCAGCAGCACCACTAAGAAAAACAACTGGTATCCCTCACCCTTTCCTCCAACCAAAAGATGCCAGGCTGACTCTGAATTTAATTTTGTAATAGGGGAAAAAGAAGTTATCTGTGAACTGGGTTGCCTAGGAGGAAGGCAGAATTTCTCTCAGGGAAAGGTTTGCTCTTTTCAAAAGGAGAAACATCGAAGGGAACTTTAATCTATGGACAGTGTGGCCTCAGGACAGAGTCCAGGTGGGCAAGGTAGAGACAAAGAAGAGTTGAACAGTTCTACCTACTGAAGGAACAGGAATCTTGGAGCTGCCAGCTGGTACCTGGGGAAGAAAGCGGGAATGATCTAATGAGCCGGGCCCCAGAGGCACTAGCTGGGGAGAAACCCACTGAGGCAGGAATAGTGATCACTGACTTTCCCTCCGACATTGTTGCCTGTCTCTGCCATCACTGCCCCCCCACCACCCCGCTATCTCTCAAAGCCTCTATAAAATGCTGTCACACCTAACAATCTTCCATGAAGCGTACTTTAGGAAGTAAGGCAATGAGGTATTTTCTGCTGAGCAAAGCTCAGGAAGGGACCAGCTGCTACATGAAGCCGAATGCAGAGAGGTCGTGCAGATTCCACGGAAGAGCCATTCTGAGCCAGAGGTGGCCAGGGGCCCTCTATGGGTCTTGACCCTCCCCCAACCCATTTTGGGTTTAATCTGAGCCAGGTGTGAATTTCCCACAATGCTTTCGATGGAATCTCCAGCTGCGTTGTGTAGACATAAAAAGAAAATCTGAGCCCTGGAGGCTGAAGGACTTGGGGGGGGGGGGTCACACCTATTAATAAACTTCAGCAGTGTCTCCCATTTTGGACAATTTATTTATTTACTTTGTCATATTCACAATGATCGCCTGCGGTGGTGAGGAGACATGTGATTATGTCACGGTTTTGCCGAGCATGGTCCTGATGGTAAGACTAAACTTACAGTGATGGAGACATGGAAAACACATACTTTCTTAACTCACGTGATCACAAACTAACATGAGATGTGGCCATTTTAATTTTTACTTATTTCTTAGCCAGAGAGGCAGTAAGGCCCACAGTGGGGAAGGGCACATACTTGGGTTCAAATCCCAATTCTACCCCTTAGTGGTTGTGTAGACTTGAAAAGTTACCTCATCTTTCTCTGCTTCAGTTTCTTATCTGTTAAATGAGGGAGAGGGTTTTTGAGGGAACCAGTGAGGATGCGTAAAGCTCTTGGGAAAGTGCCTGGTAGAGACGTGTGAGCTAAAGTGTTAGCTATTATAACTGTAGGTAGCTTCGCAGCAAGAATAGAACATCTGGCTCCACATATGCGTGAGTCCAATATTCTGGAAGTGGGGGTTCAGGTTTAAGAACAGGGCCAAAGACGTTTAGACAGACTTGGGGAAGTCTCATTTTGGGCCAGCAGATGGCATCCTTGGAAGTATCTGTGTCCATAGCAAGAGTGCCTGAAAATCTTGGCCGGCTATAAGTAACGCACACAGGAGTTCTAACCCTATGACATTGAGGTAATGGCATGTTTATGGAATTACAGAGACATTTAAGTTCATTTCATTTGAAAGCCTTTTTTTTGCCCCCCCCTTTTTTTTTTTCCTTCATGGAAAACTCTTCCTCCCAGTCACATCTATGTGAAGCCCAAATGACACCATGACTGAGGTAGGGGTTAGAAGACAGGGATTCGGTCCTTACTCTGTCACTTAGTAACTACAGAGTCCTGAGCAAGCTCACTGAGGATAGACGTTCCCTTTGTCAAGTGAGGACTTTGACCTACGCTTCTAGAGAAACTCTGATTTCCCCCACTGTACTTACCTCACATTTAAATCCTTCTTTCTATGTCCTTTAAAATTAATTGGGAATATTTTTTGTGCTTTTATTTTGGTGGCTTCCATGGGACATTTATAATTTACTCCCCAAAATCCCCTTTCACAAATATTTGGGGAAGATAACTGACAAATGTTGGACAAATGTTGGACTCTAATCCAACATTTAATCCAACAGTGTAAGTGTCAGATCTACTCTAAGGAGTCCACTTTGAAATGTCACTTAGAGATGAGATTTCAAGGGACACTTGATTATTTAGTCAAAGTCCGGAAACAGTATTTGATGAATTATTTTTAGGCAGCCTTCCATGACATATCTTCTGGGAAAGCAATATTTTCAAATTTCCCCCAGCTCACATTTGTCTTTGTTTGGTTACCTGGTCCATCAGATTTCTTTTTGACTGGTTCCTGCTCTCGGTCTTCCCACTCCACAGGACCTGCCAAGTGTGTTCAATAAACATGAGTTAGGTCCTTTTAGATTAAATGACAACACTACTCTTCTGGGCTAAAAGGAATTCTGTAATTAAATCTAGAATATTCTGCCTAATATAAGAGTTCTCAGGGAAAAGTTGTAAGAACTCCTAGCTCTCAGATTCTGCTTACTCCAGAGTAAGAATCACTTTTAACTGGGAATGAGTGAACTATGGTATACTGGCTAAATCCTGCCAGCTTCCTATTGTTAAATGGCCTCTGATCTCAGAACCAGTTTTTATATTTTTGATAGTTGAAAAAAAATCTTAAAAAACAGCAATATTCTGGCATGTGAAAATGATACGAAATTCAGATTTTAATGAATAGAACTACACCCATTTGTTTACGTATTGTCTATGGCTACTTTCCCCCTCAACCTGGCAGAGACTTATGGCCTGCAATACTCAAACACTGACTATCTGGCCCATTACAGAAAGAGTATGTTGACTCCTGGTACATACCATGACATTTTAATTTTGAATACCTAGAGGTAATGCTACATATTTTAGTGTGTCACTCCATAGAATGGTATTATGGGACCCCATTTTATTTTTTAGCCTCTTATTTCAGGCTAAAGATGTCAGATCTAGCAAATGGAAATATGGGACACCCAAAAATTTTTTGTAAATTTGAATTTACAAAAAACAATAATTTTTTTTCTTAGTTTAAGTCCCATACAATATGTCCACATTATACTTGGACTAAAAAATTATTTGTTGTTTTTCTAAAAACTCCAACTATCACTGGGCCCTGTGTATTTATCTGGTAGTACTAAGACCATTCATGAACTGACTTCAATGAACCTTTCCAAACTTACTTTCCACCATTCTGTTTTCCATCGCATCTTGTCTTTACCAACTAAGCTGACCTGCTCTTTAATTTTCATACACAACCTTTCTTTCTTCTGCCAGAATGTCAGGCTCTACTAAAATACTTTTTCATGAAGTACTTTATTCCTTTATACTCTTGGCTATAAGTCCTCCTTTCTCCCTCTGGTCCCGCACTCTTTTATCTATGCTTATTTTTTAAATGGAACTCTGCAGTTTCTATATCATTAGGGATTTTCCCCCCTATACTTGTGTTCCCCATTTGTCAAGATAGAAAGGTTTGGAGTCAGGATTCCTGCATTAATTCCAGACCCATCTAGATGGCTGTGTGACCTCAGGCCAGTTCTTTCCCTCTCTGGTACTTCATTTCCTCATCTGTAATGCAGGAAGAATAAAATGTCCTGGACTGTTATAAGGATCAAATGAGTTACAGCCTACAAAGTACTTCGAGCAGCACCTGGCATTTCGGAAGGCTGGAATCCACTTGCTTCATCTGTCTGGAAGTAATCTGGAAAGGACGAGCCCTTCCACCAAAGAAGAAGTGGCTAAATAAATATTAAAGGAATGAATAAACATCTATTTTCATCCCAGTACCTTTTAATTATTGCTGTCTTTGATCTGAGGTAAACATCTGCACATGGAATCATCTTCATGAAACAGAGTAATGAGATATTTGCAAGATGACTAAAAACACATTTTTAGAGCTCAGCAGATAATTTTGTGAGAATGCATGGCTGAGGATAGCAAATACAAGTTGGGTGCGGGGGAGAAAAGGGGATAGTGAGGGGGAATTTGCAACACTAAATATTAAAACTAACTCGATACCCACTGGACTTAAAAATAGATGACACTGGCCCAGAGCTAGACAGTAGGATAATGGATCAGAGTCCAGAGCCCAGAAACAGACCAAAGAATAAATGGGAGCTGAATATCAACCAAAGTAGCATTTAAATTCACTAGAAAAAAGGAGAATAATTTAATAAACAGGGATAACATAATAGCCTATCTATGTAAAAGTAAACAAAGTAGGTCTCTATTTCACAGAACAATAAAAATGCAAAATGTAAATAAAATTGGGAGGAAATAAGGGAAAATAATATCTGGGGGAAAGACTTTCTTAGGCAACATGGAAACCCTGAAATTGCAAAAAGAAATTGAGACCTCTTTGATATCAGAAAAAATTAAAAATTGTTTAGATAACATATACCAAAAACTAAATAAAAAGATAAGCACTGGATGTGTAAAAAATACTTGTAACACATGAGAAAAGGTTAATATCCTTAATATATAGATGTTTCCTAAATCAATAAGGACAAACAACCCAATAGGATGATATTATGGAAAATGATAAAAAATGTTTAAATCTCAGATTTGGAAGTACAAACCTGAAAATAGGAAATAAAAAATGCTCAGTTTCATTAGTTAGGAAAATTCAAATGAAAATAAAAGCCATCTGTCATCCCAATGAAAGACAAATGATAAAAAAAAGAATAACATTCTGTAGGATAAGACTACAGGGAAATGGATGTTCCTGTACCTTACATGTAGGACTGTATATTTCTAAAACCTCTTGGGAAAATATATATTAAAGTAAAAAATGTCACATCCCTTTAGTCAGAAGTCCCACTTTTGATCTATTCTGTGGAAAGTCTGTGCTCTTCCTGGCTTTTTGCTATGCATTTAAATACACACACATATATGTATGTTTGACTATGTGCATTTTTGTGCGATGCTATCTATGATAGCATTATTCATTATGGAAAAAATTTGGAAGCAAACTTAATGTCCATTAGTGATGGGATAGTTGAATAAATTATGCATATCCATATTGTAGACGATTCTGCAGCCATTAAAAAAGGATGATATAGTTTTATAAATACTTAATTGGAGAAATGTTCATGTCCCACTGCTAATGAACATACCAGAGGGATCTGTAGAGCATGAACTCATTTTTGAAAATAACAAAGGAATTGGTGCCTGCACACACCTACATCACAGACCAGTAAGAAGTGGACATGAGTACCACACACAGTGAGGACTTGGCCCTTGCGGGGATGGGTTTCCACAGCAGATTATCAAATCTACCTCTTGACTCTTTGACTTGAGTCAAAGACTCTTGACTCATTGGCTGTGTCTTCATTTTGTCTTTTGAACCAATAAAGTAAAATAAAATTAAAACTACCAGGAGACAGCTGGGAGCAGAATAGTCAAAGAGGAGAAAGAGTTTGTAGTTAGAATTCCATGAGTAATTATACTTCCTTTTCTGTGACTTTTGAAGACATTTTAATTTCACAAAAATCTGTGTCTATTTCCTTTGTAAAGAATCAAAATATAACACATAAGCCTAAAGTTCCCTAAAATCATACCACTTAATCTCAGTCTGTCCACAGAAGAGACTCCTCTCCTACTCCTCCCCGAGAAGTAACCACTGTTATTAATTGCTAAGTATTCTTCCCAATCTTTCTCTTGCATTTATACACATTATATGCGTCCATTAAAAATGCAAAACACTGTCTTGAGGAACTTTGTTGGCTTCCGTTGTTTCCCAAATGGTTTTATAATGTGCATGCCATTTGCAACATAATACTTTTTATTTAACAATATGTCAAATTCAAAGTACTGTTGATCCTTGAACAACACAGGTCTGAACCCTGCAGGTTCACTTATATGAAGGTTTTTTTTTTTTTATAAATACAGTGCAGTTCTGCAAATATATTTTGTCTTCCTTATGATTTTCTTGATAGTACTTTCTTTTCTCTAGCTTATTGTTCGAATATAGTATATAATGCATATAACATACAAAATATGTATCAATTGACTATTTATGTTATCAGTAAGGCTTCTGGTCAATAGTAGCCTATTAGTAGTTAAGTTTTTAGGGAGGCAAAAGTTATACAAGAGTTTTGATTGTGTGCAGGTCAGTGCCCAAATCCCCACATTGTTCTAGGATCAACTGTAATCCATCTAATTTTTTTAACTACTGAATGGGATTCTAAGTTTTTGTTATTAAATAATACTTGATAAATATTTGTAGATACAGGTCTTGTGCACATAAGCAAATATTGTTTCAAGTTAAGCCATGCCTCTAGAAGTGGGACTGATCATTTAACATTTGAATATTTAACTGTACATTTAATATTTTTTTTAAATTATTTTTTTAGATTTTTAAAGATTTTTATTTATTTGTCAGAGAGAGAGAGTGAGAGAGCACAAGCAGGGGGAGCAGCTGGCAGAGGGAGAGGGAGAAGCAGACTCCCCACTGAGCAGGGAGCCCAACATGGGGCTTGAACCCAGGACCCTGGGATCAGGACCTGAGCATAAGGGAAACGTTTAACCAACTGAGCCACCCAGGAGCCCCCAACATTTTTATACATATCCAAACATTGCTCTCCAAAGCGGATACACTACTCCACTACACCATTTATCGTGTTGTATGGGTTGTAACTCATACAAACACTTATTTTCCCACTAGCTCCAAACAGTGATATTAACAAATATTTGGGTTTTTGCCAATCTGATAGGTAAAACACACAAACAAACAAGGAAAACAGGATGTCAAACTGTTGGTTGTGTTTCTTACATTAGTAGTGAAGCTGGGCTCCTTTTGTCTACTTCTGTTTCCTGATCTGTGAGTTATTTTTCAAATCTATTCATCTATTGGGTTGAGCTTTTCTTTTACTGCTCTTTAGGAGTTCTTAGTATATCCAGAATACTAATCTTTAGTCTGATATATACATATATATATGTAAAAGAATATTTTCATTATATATATATATATATGCCCCACTTTCACTTTCACTTTGGTTTCGGTGTATAGTTGTAGCTTAGAATTTTTCTTATCTTTGGAAAAGTGTTCCTGTTGTATGTTTTCACATGTAATGGAAAAGTGTTCCTGTTGTATGTTTTCACATGTAATGTTGAAGATGGCATTGGTAGTTATGTTCCTTTTTTGGCTCCTGATACTGATAGTGTGTTTTTCCTTTTCTTCTTAATACAATTTCCAAAAGTTTATCCATCTTACTAGTTTTTTTCTAAGAACTGCTTTTCACTTAATGATAGATCTTGTCTTGTTATTTCTTTTCTGTGACTCAACATCTGCTTAAAAAATTAATTTTTTCCTTCTTCTTTCTTTGGATTTATTTTGCTCTCTCCCTCTTCTCATTTTATAAAATGTATATTCACTTAAATTCATGTTTTTACTTATTCCAAAGGTCTGACATGAGCAATGATGGGCAAGCAGAACTGTATGCACTCCTTAGAATATGAGAATGATGTTCCTCCAAAGCTTCTGTCCTGCTATAGCCCAAGGCCACAGAAACAGAGAATGGCTGGCTGGACCCTGCATTCACACAACACTTACCCTCCCCAGATCCTTTTCTCCTTCTTTTCTGTTCTTCTCTTGCAGACCTTTTTTTCTCTTTGCGTCTCTGTCGGAGTGCGGTTTTAGGGTCAGTGATCCAGGCTTGATAAACAAACTGAAGGGGGAAAGTTCGATTATTTTCTGGCTTTTTCATAATTTGAATGAAAAGAAAAGGGACCAACACCAAGCTTCCAGACTTTGGTCATATATATATCTATATGTAGATATAGATATATATACACACACATATGTTTCTTGGTCATACATATTTATATGTTCCTTAGTCATATATGTATGTGTGTGTGTGTGTGTGTATATATATATATATATATATATATATATATATATATATTCCTGGCTTTGGTCATATATATATATATATACATTTCTTTTTCTCCCAGCACAAAATAAATCTTCTTCCATCTCCCTCAGTATCCTGAATTGAACTGAGTTCTTTCTATTATCATGAAATGAAATATGAAAACAGACATTGGAGGAAGATATTTCTTCTAGTTTCACAATCCTGAGATACTTTGGGTGACCACCATTCCTCCCAAGTCCCCATGTACCACCACCACTTGTGAGAGTTACTGATTCTTTGTATTACACATGACAGGAATAAGCTGGGCACCTTGCTAAGTGTCACTGGAGTAGTTTTCTCCCCTTTCAAATAAACTTTAAATCAAAAACAAAACATCTTTTGCTCATTACTTTGGGAAAATAGCTTTGCACATTTGATACTCTCCCTTGAGAAAAACAGTTATGACCAACAACTTAGGAAAGGGTTTTGTAGATTGATTAGTATTTGGAGAGGAAAAAATAATGTGATAGCAAGGTTAAAGAGTTATTCCAGAATGTTACGGAAGGAAAACTGTGGTGCTTTTGGTTGTCTTTTGTCATTTTTATTCAAGACCTGAAAATGGTTACATTAATATAACAAAACCAATAACCACCATAGAGCAACTTTCAACAGCCCTCCCACCAACAGTTTCCCAAGTCATGCAGAAGGAACTGAAAGAAAGCCTTGATACACAAAGTCAGCCATCTGTAATCACGAAGCCAAGCAGACATGCTCCTCATGCACCCAAACACACCTGGGTCTCAGGGAAGCTGGGTTTTCTATTACGATGATAAAGTTAAAGGAATGTTTTGTGGGGTCACTTTGTAAACCCAGACACTTCACTGTATTCTATATTATTTTCAGATTTCTGAAATCTTTGGAAAACACAGTGTAGGCAAACCACTGGCATGATGATGTCAGTAAAAATAAAAGGGGATCCAACTTTTCAAGGTACAGAAATGTAAAGGTCATGGTGACTAAGGAAGAATATTTCTTTTTTTTCACTGCAGAAATCTGAATCTATGGGCAATTAACATGATGGAACATCTGTATTATTTCTGAAAAATAAGCCTGGAAGGCAAAAAATAATCCTATTTTATGCCAAAATGTTTTTTGAGAAAAGAGAAAATGAACTGACTCTGGAAGAAGGACCAAATGAAGGAATTTATGGTAGATGTGTACTAAGCATGCTAACTAGGAACTCCATCAAGAATATCTTTGTCAAGTGTGTAAATTACCTTGCTTATTAAACCTGCCACCTACCAAACAAAATAACTTTGAGGTTTAGTACATTAATAAGCAAACTTGCTTCAGAAAAATATTGATTCTTTTACAAAAATCTGAACTGCTAAACACAAGAAATTTTCAGGTTTAAGAGCAAGATCTGATGACAAGTCCTTTAAAGAAAGAGTTATAAAAATATTGCTTTTAGATAATGCCAGAATCCCCCAATGTAAAATTAAAAAGTAACTCAGGATCTGTGAATGTATTAGGTGTATAAGTTGGAGGAGTGCTTTTGTTCTGGAGAAAAATGGAGAGGGAGAGTGAGAAGGAGAGAGAGAAGGGGCATTTAGGACAGAATTGTAGAACTCTTGAAGAAGGGTGAGTGCCATTATTAAAAGGAAATTCCTGGTTCTACCTATGATCCCTAAATGATTAAGCCCATCAGTGCTTTCTCACTGAGATGAGAATTTACATAATTCAAACAAGGGGAAAACGAGAGAGGGGGAGAAAATCTTATGAGGAGTCCTATTTATAGGTAAACTATCTTACTGTTGATGTTTGGAATTACAAACTCTGTAGAGTGCCAGGAATATTTGACAGAAGCTCAGTCTGACTGTTTCAGGAAATGATGGTAACAAAGTAGGAGGAAAGATCCCACTTCTGAGTCAAGAAATAGCAGTTATTTTTACTGGAACTTCTCAGTTCTCACATTGTAACTATAACCACCATCCAAGTTCATGGGTGTACACACCACTAACCAAGTGAAAGAAAATAATGAAAATGTCCATAAATGACCTTTGGTTTCTTCAAATTGCCACTATTAGTCTATATTCTTAAGATAAGATAACTAATGTTAAATTTTATTTATTTATTTATTTATTTATTAACTTCATCTTAAGTTTTATCTTAAGTCTGGTCATGTGATTTTATCTTAAGTTTTATCATATATTTTAGGGGGAAATGAGGTTCACTTTACTGAATATGTACTATGCAAAAAGCATTTAATTTTTTAAAAAGGATAGAACTTTATGGAAGTGAATGGAGATTTTTCACTGAAATTGATAAAATTTAATGAACTGTCCTTTAATTCATGTGTGACCCAGGATTTTATGTTGTCTGTAAGAAGTTTTCTTGTTTGTTTTTAAATTATATATATATACACATATATATATACATGTGTGTATATATATATATATATATATACACCAAAGAAGTATATACACATATGTGTATATATGTGTGTATATATGTGTATATATTCACATATGTGTATATATTCACATATGTGTATATATTCTTGTATATATGTATATATATGTGTATATATTCTTGTGTATATATTCTTTCCTTTTTTTTTTTTTTAAGAAAGGAAGTTGGTGGGGGGCAGAGGGGTAGAGGGAAAGGGGCAGAGAGAATCTTAAGCAAGCTCCATGTCCAGTGTGGAGTCTGATTTGGGGCTTGATCTCACAACCCTGAGATCATGACCTGAGCCTGAGCCAAATTCAAGAGTCAGAGGCTTAACCGATGTATGCAGGTGCTCGTTTGTTTTTATTTTTAAAGTAAGATGGAGGATAATTTTGTTACAATTGTTCATGTAAATTCTTAAATATGAATGGAGAGACTTGCATGGTAGTCATAAAAGCGAAAAGAAAAAGAATCCCAAGGCAGTGAACACATTGAATATTAAACTAACAATAGAATCCCAGTATTTTAAAAATGGGAGGAACCTGGAAGTTTAGAATACCCGGCCCCACCCAAGATGGACCAGCAGCTACCTCTGGGCGCTCAAGAGAAACACAGAATTATAAGTGCCATGGCAGGACCTGCTTTCTTTACATCACCTGCATTTAAATAAGATCCCAGGTGAAATGGGAAAAGTGCTGGTCTCCCTCACTGTCCAAACATCTGTTTAACATGTGAGCATAAAGACCTAAAAGTTTAAATGCCTACCCAGATTACATCCACAGAACCAGCTTTCTATAAAGTACATGAATAGGAGTTCACTATTTATGATTTTTGGTAAGGAGTGACTAGAGCATGGGTAGCTGGATAATTTCTGCTGTGCATTGGCTAAATTGACCAACAGCATTCTCACATTTTATTCTGCACTCTCTGGGGTGATGTGGGAGTGAGAAGCCACACAGACCTGACGCGACAGCCCAGCCTTGGGAGGGGTTGAACTAAAGTCAGAAGAGTAAATGGAAGACGATACCCAATTTAGGCATGATGGATCCTTGAAAAGGAAGCCAACAAGGAGATGGAGCAAAATGGGTCATTTATTAGGCTCGTTTGTAGTTTTACCAGCTTTCTGAGAATAATAATCACACATTTTACACATCACGACTGATGCATGCAACCAGATGTGACCTTTTTAAAAATGAGACGTGACTTAGGCAAAACTACAAGAAGGACAAAGTAGACGTGTATCTGCATTTTCTCGTTCTATGTTTCGACAGGCTCTGGTATCAGCTGAAGAACGAGAATCAAATAATAGGAAATGTGGCTTCTCGAAACTCTACTTGGAAAGGTTTGCCTACAATTGTAAGTTCTCATACTTCCTCCATTGTATGATCTATAGAACAGGGAAAATGCAGATGTAGGGCAACAGGGAATCTGCTTGTCTAAAGTTCTACGGAGCGGAGGGTCACACACCACACGTCAGTGAAACGTCAAATACCTTTGCAGCTCTGATTAAATACTGAAGAATAGTTTTGGGAAGTTTAATGACAGACTTTGGCAAGGCTAAAATGGCCGATGCAAACTTCCCAATAGCTCTCTACAAAGAAGGACAAAGCAAGAGTGATTAGTAGAAAAACACCAATGACTAATAACTTAATACATGATGTCAGTATGAGTTCATCTCTACAATTACATCAACTAGGTTAAAACATGCCCATCCCTGAAGCTAGAATCAAATGTGCTCTGCTCAGAGGTTAGGAATAAGGAAAAGAGTCGTTGCATGTAATCCGTAAAAAGGCGAGCGTGACCATGTTCTCTCCTTTGCTGAATGAGGAGTGATGGTTATAAGAAAAATCATTAGAGTAAAAATAAATGAGTCATTAGTATTTGACAAGCCAGCCGCACACATGCACACAGACGCCGTCTTCAAGACATAAATTCGGGTAGCGATGGGGCCAGTGAGAAAGCATCAGAGCAGGGTGTCTCCACAAATATTTTAGTTCTTTAATTTCATTGGGAATACAGTAGCAGATGTAACCCTCCAGTTTGAGAAGACCTGGCCAGCAAAGGAGCCATGACCTTTTCATGGACACATCATGAGGCTTGATGGATATCACCCTATATGTCTTGTGGTATAATAACTGAGAAATAACAGTCCTAACACATGACTCCTTCATAAAAGAAATATATATCAAACTTTTACCCTGCATGTAGCTCTACTGACCAGTCCTCATCTTTAACAAACATTGATTAGACATTCCCTGGATACACCATACTGGGCTGTTAAGCTATGTAACTAAGAATGATCTGGCAGTTTCTGAAAAAGAAAGGCAATTAAGTGAAAAAAAAAATCAGAACTGTGCTAGCTATTTCCAGGATTTCAATCAATTTTCAAACCTTTGGCAACACAAATGAAATGGATTCTCAAGATTTGAAGTACCATTTAAGTGACCATTTGTTTCCAAAGAAAGCAAGTGCTTCATTTTTATGATCAGCTAGTTCACATATCAAAATATAAGTCCATTCAAGTGGTTCAAAGTGATGCCAGACAAGTCTTCTTCACCTCATACTTGTAACAGAAAAATAAAGTTCACCCAGGAAGCTTTATTTTTTTTTAATAGCATCAGAAGATTTTTTTGATGCAAGTGAACGAAGACCTGGTGGGAACAGTGTTCTTTGCAGTAATTATACTGATGCTGACAGCAAGCAGCATTAGAGTTTAATGAGGAATAAACAATTTCAGGTGGAAATCAAAAACATCTGGAAGCTGTGACACACATGAACACAGTGGCAGAAGTCTAGGCCTGCAATCAAGATCCGCCAGAAAGAAAAGCTCTTCAACTAGCAGAGGAGCTGGTTTTCCCAACCCCATAATTACCTGGAAAGCTGACCTTCTCGGAGGTTCTTCATCTTCCTTTTTTAATTCTTCCTCTTCCTCCTCTTCACTATCCGTTTCAAACAAGTAATAATCTCCACTCCTGACCACTAAGCAAAACAAAATATTTACTTATTTCTTGGAAGAGATATGAGGTCATAAAGGGTTTATTCATGAAATGCCCCCCCCAAAATATACAAACTGTCCACAAAAGACCACAGCAAGAGATGTTGGTAAAAAGGAAAAGACAAGAGATGAAGAGAACTCATTCTGGGCTAACACTACTTGGTGTTGGCATGGTTGGGTCTACAGAGCGTGAGGCCTCGTCTATACTGTGTAAGAAAACCGGCCACTACTGGGTTCATCTGATAGTTTCTTCCTTCTTCAGTGTCAATTTTACACAGATGCGTCAGATCAACTCTGCAGCAACCCGTTTTGTTACCAAGATGGCCAAAATAATGGCTAGAAAACTGTTAAAAGAGTTTCACAGTTCAGATGATTTGGCAATTTGGGTCTTTTAGACGAGGCCAAAGTGAAGTGGAAGATTTGGTGTTGCCTGAAGGGGTTGAGTGTGTGGTAGAAATGCCAGTCAGGATGGTTCAGGACCAAGAATCAGCATTACCAACTTCCACTTCACTTTCTACTGTGCAGACCTGGCTCCTCCACACGTGACACAGGGACATGACACATATGGCAAGACATTTGAAAGAGTTAAAAAAACAAACAAACAAACGAACAACAACAACAAACACATTGCCATGAGGAGGAAATGGGCAGGTAACATGAAAAAAGAATACAACCGCAAAAACACCACTACCACACTCTGGCTGTTTCTACACATAGCATGGGACAGACTGAGGCAGGGCAGACAAGGGTCCGTACGGTTTAGCACTGTTAGGCTTCTGGTCATCCAGGAGGTCTGGTTACCTATTGAAGTGTGAGGAGAACCGTACTGACCATAAGACTCAAAGCACCAACAGTACGGATTGCCCTTGTCTTGCCTGATATTTTCCCTGTAAGAACATATTGCTGTGTTAAAACTTAGGAGCAGAGAAAGTGGAAATGTCCAGAGACTTAAAGAAATTTGAGAATCCAATCTTTTATTAGTTTGAGCATTATTTTAAGTTGATCAGGGAAAAGAGACTCAGCATAGACATTTCTGATGCTACAAGAACTGTACCATCATCACAGGAAAAAATATGAATTATTTTCAAGTTATATTCAAGTTTTTGAATGCTGAGGTATCTTTTGGATGACATCACATGATGTCTTTGGTTTTCTTTTGGATTCATATGTTTTAAGGTAATGGAAAACCATGGCTTGTTTAAAATTAGTTGCTTGAATATCACTAAACATGGTCAAAAGGTAAATAATTTTGCCCATGATTTCAGACGTATCTGAAGCCTCCATCCATGAAGATGCAGAGTGAATGAATTGGGCCTTATATCCTTGAACAGAAGCACTGTAATTTGTTACTTGTATTTTGAAGAAAGAACCAGGCCCAGAATACTGGGTCCAGGCCCAAGGGAATAAATGCAGTACAACATAAGGTAAGAATAAGCAAGAACAAACCAAAGTTACAGCATCACATTTGACAGTGGGGAAGACCATTAAAGTAATGCCTTCATGTAAGCTCAGACATTTGCAGGAAAGTTACTTGGATTCTATGTCACATGGTCATTTGGTAAAAACAGAGTATCACAAGATTGAGCATTTTACCCTCATTATAGGCTCTAAAATCAACAATAGCTTAAATTGTATTCAATCATACCTTCTATGACTTTTACTCATGTAGACACAGGGGAACCCAAAAAAGTGTTCATCTCAAGCAGTCCCAACACTGATTTGATCCTTTAAAAAAAACTACGAATTTGTATGCGACAAGTAGAATTCACACTTTAAAAAAGGCAGCAAGTGTTTAAGGAAAGTCTCCTATTCTTTTATAGAATGTTACTGAAATAAAAGTAGGAAAACCACAGAAAATATTTTCTTCAGTGCTAGCTGCTAATAAGAAGTAGAGAAAATCTTGCATCTTCATCGATTAGTTTAGAGTCAGCTCCTGCCTGCAGCCTGTGTCCTTGAACATTTACTGGATACAGATGTTATTGCTGTTGCACTGAGTGTGGAAATGACTTTTAAAATCCTACCTCTTGTATCCCCAGAAAGCTGGACCTCGATTTCAGATATTTAACAACAGAGTGAGGCATGTCATTGTTTTAGGCAGTACTGAATTGGCACGGAGACACACTATCCTCAAATGGAAGGTATCATTGAACAGCAATAATGCGATCGTATGTGTGCACATAGGAATGGAAGTGGAAGGTTTGCCACCTACAGACTAGGTTAAGATCTTGACTGCTTGTCGGTAATATGAACAACACAGCGACAGTATCGTATCACACACAGACTCACATGAGGGTGTTCCAAGTACACGCATTCTCATATTCCACACCTGCGTGAAATATCTATGTAAAAGCCCAGTGGCTCAAGAGATCAAAATAAGGGCTTTTAATAAAGTGCTTCTGGTTCTAAAGATAAATTTTGGAACTCATCGTGGTCTAAAAAAGTAATCCACATACACATTCCTTTCCTTTCCTCACAAGTTTGTAAAAGGAAACACAGTTTGCTGAAAAATTTTAACACCACAGTCAGAATCTGATTCCAAACTATGAATTGCACACATTCTTGCATCATTGCACCAAGAGGTGTTGTAACAAGGCACGTTTAATTTAATACCGGTCTTTAAGAACTTGCTATAATGAGGGTGAAATGAATCAGAAAACTAAAGTCAATAACCTTCACGAGAAGTTCTTTAAATTATTACCAACTTGGAAGATGATTATCAAAGACCATATCCAATTCCTTCCAAAATGCAATGTTTAGATCAAGAAAAGGAAAGACATTTATGATTGCAATGGGAATTTACCCCAGGTGAAAGAGAAAACTTTCAGTATGAAACAATTTTGAAATGGATAGGTCTGTCTAAACTAGCAAAGGGCCCTTTAAAAACAGAAAGATAGGCACAGTTTACTTGTGACTTGATAGAAATAGGCTTATAGTGTACTGCTTATGACTGTTAGTAGGACGAACATGGCCAATGAACAATACATTGAAGAGTCACACAGAATTTCCACATGAATCTTTGTCTTTTGACTTGGCAGCAAATGAAAAAACTCTTTAAAACTCATGGATTTTTTTTTTCCTGCCATAAGGCTAGAAATTCAATATTTGGGATTAAATTTAATGACATCCAGGTATACTGAGCAAATTTTGTACAATACTTTCCAAAATTGGCTTGGTGATTAAAAAATATTAATTTTGGGGTGAGGGAAGCCAATGCCATATCTCAGTGATGCCAAGAAATTATGCATGGCAAAAGATTCCAATCAATTTGACTTTCTTGTGATTCTGAAGATCCTGCTAGTAGAGTCTCTCCCACCATCATGCGATGTTGTGGGCCTTGGTGATAATCCCTGTTGGGTCACATTAGCTAGGCATAAAAGCCTGAAAATATTATAAGTTAAGTGCAAAATAATTAATAATTATTCTATAGTCTAATGAATATAAGGAAGGTGAGATCAAAATGGATCATTCTATTCTAAGACCATCCACTGACCAACAGTGAGTGAGATTTCGTACGTTAAGCAGAACAAATACAGCCACTGAGTTCCGTAATTCCTCATTCCTTTTATGATCCGGAGGGAAACACAGTAATTCTCTGTGACTGCGACGCTCTGCTTTTCAAAACCTGTTGTCTGCCTTTGCTCTTAATTGGTCATGGCTGTTTGCTGGAGGCTGCTGCCATGCCGCATGCTGGGTTTTGGATTGGGAGTGTAATTTGAGAGCCTTTTGAAACTGGGGAAGAGGCAGAGTGAGAAAGTGAATGCATTTTAAGTCATCCTGATCTTTATATTCGGTAAATTGCTAAAAAAGTACATGCAAATAAAATCAAAGCTCTGGGGGTGAGGGGAGGAGAGACTCATTGGCATCCAAGCCCAGAGCCTTACAAAGAGGGTCATAGACTCTTTGAATTTAATGATTATTCTCCCAGGAGGAGCCAAAAATCATTTTTAATAAGGGTTTTCAGCCATAAAATAAATACACATCAGCAGAACTCTAGATCTCAGAATCAGATAAAATGGTAGCAGTTCATCTTCCCTTTCTGAGCCTACAAATGGTGCTCGAGAGTGTGTCAGCCATATGCTGGGCTTTCTTCAGCCAGCATGGTAACCTCAGTGGGTTTCTCGGGAAGATTCCATCTCCGCGGCCCAGAGACCCATTCACATCACAATTTTCCTACACTCTGACCCCCTATCAAGTCACAAGGATCAAACCATGCATGGAACACACAGGTCATGGGGACGCCTGAATTCTGGTCAAGGATATAAGGGTTAGAATTGATGAAATCGTAAGAGGATCGAGAAAACCTACTGGAAGCATGATCGACCCAAGGCCGCCACCACTGCTTTTTTTTGCCCTTGGCTTTCTGTTTGTCTGCTTCTCCTAAAATAAAATATGTCCAAATATTAATTCTTAGGAAGTGAGAAAACAAATTTTGAAAACCACGCTTTAACAACTCAATTGTCAAAATCTAGACAAGTCAAAAAAGTACATCAGAGGTCAGGGAAAGGAACCATATTGAGTCTGAAATGTTTATACCTATGAGCAAGTTGATTTCACAAGGCAAGTACTAAGTGTTCTATGAACATTATGCCACATTTTCACTTTCTTTTTAGTACTGCAGGGCATATAAAGAAACATAAAAAAGAAAGGATTATCTCTCAAAAAGGCATCTCACACTGAATTCTCCATTGAATTAACAGAAAAAAAGCATCACTTAAATTTTATAGGACAATTTAGTGGCAAATAATTTGTAAAAATGCCTATATTTCAATAATCAGAAATTTCCTTGTGATTATTTTAAAGCATGGTTGGAAAAATATAAATTTATTGGGGATTAAGAGATGTTATGCACTGGAAAATACCATGCACTATTTCTCCATTCCCTTCAAACAGAAGAGCATGCAAACATTTATAAGAAGACTTTTCAAACTTAACGATATAACAAATCTATAATCCGATATAATAAATATATATTTCATTTTCAGTTTCATTGGAACAGACAATAATTAAAGGATATCTTATCTACCATTATTCAGATTCCACATAAAATATGCATACATACTCAATATTTGTTTAGAATTTATAGAAATTAAAGACAATAACAGCAGTCTTTCTCTGAAATACCTTCCCTAAAGGAATAAATTAAGCAAATCCATGCTCATTTTCTTCAAAAATCTCATCTCTACGAAACAAACACTAGGTTAGGGGTTGATTAAAGTGGTTTTGCTGAAGAGGAGTTACTCGTAAAATCATGGAGTCATTAAATATATCCTTAATGAAACAAATACATGTATCCCATTCACAATCGGAAGATAAAACTTGCTAAGTTCAAAAAGAAATTTGATAATCCTGGCAGAATAAGAATAATGTTATGTAACAGCCCTCCCCATACTCATGCTGTCATTCAACGTTAAGCTACTTGAACAAGAGGGAAATGTCTTGACATACTTTCGTCATCCTCTTCAGAGAGTTTTTGGATGTCTTGGCCTTCCCCCGATTCCTGGGTCAAGCTCAGCATCCTCTCCTTACCCTTTTTGTATTTCTGTTGCCTGGCTTTGATGCGATCCATCCTGGAAAATAGAACAGCCGCAGCAATGCCAAGAACACGCCCAGGGTAATCACATGATTGATTTGCATTTAAACTTGTATGGATGGGACTTATGAATTTTTTTTTAATCAGCAACACATATCTGCTTGGGGATGTCTGTATGTGTGTATACAGACACAACCATATTACTTGGCTCTGTGTAGATGCTCATCTCACTAAGATGATCACAATTATGCGGAGGTTTGATATGCAATACTTGATGTCCACTTATGCGTCGTACCATAGCCATTTTGAACACAGTATAGGATGAAATGTAAATCCTTTATTCTCCCAGGATTTGCAATTTTAAAAAATTAGGAACTGTCTAGCTCATGCAGTTGTGAAGATCCAATGAAAAGGGGTGAAAGGGTGAGAACTGTTTTGTAAAAAGCAAGTTGCTCTGCGGATATTCATAAATATTCTCTGAGACCGCATGACTCTTCTCTATTTCAAATCTAATCTCTGATCAGTTCTGGAAAAATGATTTAGTGTGTCTTTGATTATTGAGTCAGCGCCTTTTATTTTGTCTGCTTATTCAGGAAGTCCGACTCTTCAGAAACTACAATGTTGACCGGACCCGTACTCTTGCGGTGTTCCATTTCTTAATTTAGCTTCTTAAAATTCTGCTCAGGTTTTTAAGCTAAGTGCCATTTCTGCTTCCTGTGGCTTAACCAACACTTTTAGCTTCTCTTTTGCAATGATTATTACCTTCATTCTTTTACATCCTGACTTTCTATCACCTAAGAGGATGTATTCTTAAATGGAAAAACTCAGTGAAGTAAATGAGAGTAAACAGGTCTTCCTAAAGGGTAAATAGGAACTCATTCTACATGTGGGTCCACATTTGTTGCTTGTCTAAGCCTGATGTGGATAACTAGAAGCAACAATGGCAACAGTTATACCATAACTGCTTATATAATAGTTTATATACCTCATATCTTTGATTCTGGAAATAACCATGCTATGGGATGGTGTAATTTATGCTAGAAAACATTTCTGAGTGGGAAGTGGGGGGAATAGCTGGGAAATGAGGTCAGAATGGAATGAAGGGGTCTCAGCAAACCTGGGGAATCTTCCCCGAGTGTAGGGGGGTGGTGATGGAGGACAGAGCTTCTGCTTTTCTGGAGAACGTGTGTAGGTATGGAATTCTGTGGTTATCTGTTCCTAAACCCAACCCCTAAATGAAGTGCTACCAATCCTTACAAGTTACATTTGCTGCTAGAAATTTCACTCTAAGAAAATTTGTTTCAAGGGCTTTTTAAAAAATTAACTAATTAATTTCAAAAAGAAATTCTCAAATCTCCTGTTAAGTCAGTCCATTACTTGATTTATCCAGAACATGACAGTAGAAAAAAATGTCTTGAACTGAATCCACGGAGACAGGGGCTGTATTTCTAGGACTGCTTCTAGGTTGTTGTGGATTTAAAGTCATCTAATGTCATGCATCATCAGTTTCTTCCCAGAAAGACTGTTATTACAATATCTTTAGAGAACCTTCCAATGCCAAGTCTCTGTATGTATTCTCTTAATTCATAGATAGAATGAACATTTACTCCAGCTGAATGGGACCGGGAAAGACCCTGTCTCATTCATTAGCTCATTTAATCTTTATAAAAACCCAGGCAGAACTGTGAGCCCTAACTTAAAACAGAAGGCTGAAATTCAGAGAATTGGAATGACTTGCTCAGGGTTCCAGAGTAAGCAGCTGAACCAAGACTTGACATTGTTCGTGTCCAACATGGCGCCCCTTTCCACAACATTGTACGTCTCTTTCTTTTCAACTACTTCCATTTTCAGTCCAGTGAGCATAAGCCACTGCCCTGACACTGAGCACATACCCAGAATCTCCTTAACAGGGTGGGTTTTATAGGGCTATTGAGGCTCCCTCGGAGGTGAGAGCCAGCTGAACAGGACCAGACAAACCCCAATTATAAGGAAAGAAGGACAGTAAAACCAAGCTTCCTTACTGCCTCTTCAGCTGATCCATTGACTTTTTCTCTTCCTCAATTCTTGCCTTTACAGCCTTGACAATTGTGGCCTGGAAAAGTTCAGCCCCTCTAGAGAAAAATAGGAAGTAGAGAACAAATTAGTGTTTCTATCCTTGTTACTTACCTTCCCCTGAAAATGATTATCAAGGGTTAGAAAATATTTCTTTCTGGGCCATTGACTAGAGTCTCCTGGCTGGGAGTGGGAGTCCCAAGACCCCGTGTAGGAGCCCATTCTCAGTGGATGAAGAAGGCACAGCCTTTCCTGGGAGAGAGTGGGCTGCTCACAACCACAGGAGGTCATCAAAACAAACAAACAAACAAACAAACAAACAAAAAATGGTTTGTGTTTTCTAAGACATTAAAAAGGATACACCCCTTCAAACCTGTCCCACAGAACCTTACATCTCAGCAAAGTATTGTTCACCTGACCTTATTATAGTTGTCCCATGAGGGACCATTGTCAAGGAGGAGTGAGTTCGGATTAGTTTTCTACTCAGTGAGCAGAAAAGGATCTGGAGTGAGCTGGGCTTCCCTAAGGAAAAAATGCAAAATTGGAGATCAAGCTCCATCACTGAGATGTTCAGATTCCTGCCTCTGCTTTTTTTCCTCCTATCCTTCCATTCCCTTCTGTTTGTTCTCACTTTTCAAGCCAATTTTAGAGTCCCCATTGATCTATCTCATCAGCCTCTCTTAATATCTTCAAGTCTGGTCCATTGTCATCTGGTCATATGTGCTTGGTGAATCCCAAGTGGATAGGAGCCCAGTGGTGTGCCCACCCTGTGCTGGACTGTGGTCGGGGTGCAGAAAAGGCATGACCAACATGTTATCTGCTGACCCTTCGTAGGCTCTGGAAATTCTTCTCTGTACTATTTAAAACTCTTTACACTTTTCTCAAATCTAGAATTCTGTCAAAGGTTATTTTACTCCTAGTAAATAACCTCGTCTCCCACTTCCTGGAGAGAAAAAAGTCACGAGGCAACAGTTTGCTCAGCCACCTACCATCTATCCCGTGGACACCATTTCCTGCAGTGATGGTGGGAGAGGGGACATCCTCATCTAGGCTCTGGCCCCTCCCCTCTGCAGCCTGAGGGGCTCCATCCTGCCCTTTCTTCTTCTCTTTCTGCATTCTCAGCCTTCCCACTGCTACCAAATCCTCCTCCAAAGTATGCAAACATGCTCACATCTTGCTAATCTTAGGAAAAAAACAATAACATGTCCACTGCACAGTTTTCTATGTATAGCTTCCATCACTATCCCAGCACGAGTATCTCACAGCCACTGTCTCCAAGACTTTCCGTTTAACCTCAGCTCATTGGTGTTGGGCTCTGATCCCCCAACGAGTTGAGCTCACTGCCTTCAATGCTCAGTTTTCAGTCTTGTGTTTGTATGTCCTGTCTGCTGGACTTCCACCTTGAAGCAGCCTTCCTCAGGCTCCTAAGGCACCATGCTCTTCCAGCTTTCCTTCTTCCTTGCTGGCTCAGAGTTTCTAGTCTTCTCTGCCCATCTCTTAAAAGTGGATGCTCCCCGGGGTCCTCTGCTCATTCACACTTTCTCTCCAACCACTCACCTGCTCTAAATCTACCTGTGTCATGATGACACTCAAGTCTATTTCCACCTGCAGACCTGTCATCCCGGCCGTCCACTGGACTCACCACGGGTTTAGTTTCATGAGCCCACGGGCCCTACAACTCCCTGGTTGTGGTCAGTGTCCTCCAGCCTAGAACTTCTTGGTTTCTTTACATTTGGGATTGGCACCACCATTGGCTTCAACCAAAATCCTTTCCATAACACCTTCTACCCTCCTTTCCTCTCCACCCCCACCTCCTTTCCTTCCAATCAACTTTCCAGTTGTGCCAGTTTTACTCTTAAATGTCTTCCTAGTTTACCTCCTCCTGGTCTGAGCCACTGTCTTGGTCCTGGATCATTAGAGTAGTCACCTAACCTGTCCTGTGTCCTCCACAGTCCAGGCAGGGTGGGCTTCTGAAACATAGCTGTAACCTCATCATTCCCTGGCTTCTTCTTATCTGTGGGATTACTTCTAAAGTCATAAACATGGTTTATAAGGCCCCTGATAAGCAGACTGCTCCCTATCTCTCCAGCTAATTTGTCATCACTCGCTATCTTCACCTTCAAAATTCTGTGTTTAGCCACACTGAACTTCTCAGGGTTTCTTCATTAAAACTTCCCCTGGTAATTTCACTTGGGCTGTGTCCCCTGCCTCCCGCCTCTAATTCCTGTTCATCCCTCAGGCTGCAGCTTAGAACGGAAGGCTGCCTCGGTTCCTGCCCCTTGCAGGTGTTTATGTACCCTTGATATAATTCCCACAACTTCCTGAAGGTCCCCTACCATCACAGTAGTTACACAGCACGGTGACTGCTTGTTGATATGTCCCTCTTCCCACCAGCTTTCTGAGGGCAGGACCAAGCAGCCACCTTCTTGTTACACAGTAGGCAGAGAGCTTATCATTGAATGAATGAAGGTCTATTCTTTGGAAATTCTGTTTATTTTTAATACATGGCTTTTCTTTTTTTTTTAAGGATTTTATTTATTTATTTGACAGACAGAGATCACAATCAGGCAGAGAAGCAGGCGAGAAGGGGGAAGTGGGCTCCCTAAAGTGGGGTTCAATCCCAGGACCCTGAGATCACGACCAGAGGCTTAAACCACTGAGTCACCCAGGCGCCCCCAAGACATGGCTTTTCTTTTGCAGGCATGAATTGTGCTCTAAACCAAAGCTATTGGTTTCCATAATATGAGGAATATGTTTTCTAAATAACTGTGACAACTCCTAGGAAAGATGCTGGTTTACTATTATGTCCCGGATGTCGAAAGACCAAAAATGCTCAGAAGAAGGCAAAAAGACACATTTATCAGCACAAATACCAGCTGTTCTATGAGTTAATAAAATTACTATTAGGACAAGATAGCATGGACAAATCCCCAAAAAGAAAGAAAAAGAAATAAAAAAGGACAAGACACTGTGCTCTAATGAAACTGATGTCCTGTGTGTTAGAAAAACCATTATAATGGTAAATTCCTGGGTTATTTATTGTACGTAAAATGAAGTCATTGTTCATATGTATAGTGAGGGCCTAGGGTATCCCAAAACTCCTCAGATTAAATGTAGGTCCCCTACTGAAAATTCTTTCTACCGGCCTCCAAGTAAGTTAACAAAGGCCAGGAGTCGCGCCTCTATTAACTGACTTCTGCAATAAACATTTTGTTTATCCTGGCAGAGGAAAAGAAGAGTCTCTAGGAACACTGGCAGTATAAACAAAAGTGTGTTAGTCTAAACCACAAATCAAAATGATAGATTTTGGGGGATATTTCATATGATACAAGCTGATGTTTATCAGACTATTTAACACCACAGATCAGATGGGATCTAGTGAGGCCAGTGTTTCTGAGACAGGCAGAGCAGGCTAGGGTACTATAACCTGATCTCAATGGGCAGTTTCTTCCCAGTCTTTCCCCCGAAACCTATAAGATCAGAGCAAAATTGAAAAAGGGGTGGATAGAGATTAAGAAGAAGATGGTAGTAAGGGAATAGAACCAGTGGCCCAGAGAAAAAAATCAGATCATTGGGGAACAAAGATTGAAAGGATGGGAAGGATAAGAAAAGATAGATCAGGGAGTTTAGAATGAGCCTGGAGTATCACAGTCTTCAACCTGAGGTCTGAAAAATAATACATAATTGTGTTTTTCTCTATTTTCTGGAGTATCTTCTAAACACAGAGTCAGAGAAGAAGAGTGTGGACTAATCTCTAGACCAACATGGCCTGTGGTTACTGCTTTGGCTGAGGCCAGAATGACCTGCTTCTAGTGAGTGGTCTGTGCGCTGAGGGCTCTAGACGACCCATCTGTCTTTGACTTTCCATAGCGTCCCAGATCTTTGTAAGTGTAACTTGGTGCCAAAGACTTTCTTGTTTATTTTAGGTTTTAAAGGCCTTGTGCTAAACCTTTCTTGGACTGGTTTTCCTAGAAGGAATTTCTTAATTTCTTAGGAGTTCTCCAGGCAAGCTCAGGCAACAGCACTGCACAATGTTACTTCCAGACAGATTTTTTAAGAGAAACCACTCGATTCCATGGCCCAACCTACCTTGAGGCCAGGATCTGGGAAGCTTTTATATCAGCTACAACATGTAGGAAATAGTAACTCATGAAAACTCTTCTCTGCAGCAGAAGGAAGGCAAAACATATGCTGTCCCAAATAATTCCTGCTTCACCACTGGGTAGTTTGCATGAGGAATCATCATCAGCTGGGGTAAAAAAGTAGGAAAAAAAAATTAAAATTAACATCCATTTTCATTGTTATTTTATAATATCTGTGGTATGATCAGGCTTGGGGAATCCCACAGGCATAGGAGCAAATTCCTGATGCATGGGTGCATTTATTTATAAGCAAAGATACAGGTTTCAAATCCAATATCAACCTTGACTTATAAGAATGACCACAAATGACCTTGTGGCACAGGAGGGTCTCTTTGCCAGGGATGGTTCCTGAGTGCTTCTCTCAGTGGGAGAGAGCTCTCTTTCTTCCTGAACAAGGGCCATGGAGAAATAATGTCTGTATGTCCCAACACCAAAGGCAATGCTCTGATATAAACAAACAAACAAAAACAAAAAACAAAAATACCTCTTCTGGGAATGGCGATTCGGGCTAATCAGAAGTATAGTCTATTAGAAGAAAAGGTATCAACAGACATCTTATTCCTAAATCAGAACAAATTCCCAGTTACTCTTCATTGTGGGCAAAGCATAGCCTGGATTGGAAGCCACTGTGGGGAGAATGTCATGGTCAAGTTGCCCCCATTCTGGGCACCATGGAGGACCAAGCACAGTATTGTCCCAGGTTGTGGTGCAAGAGGCAGAGGAGGGAAATGGAACCTTCTGGAACTGCAGAGACCCTGAAGGTCCTCCCAGTTGTTTTTCTGAGTCTGAAGCTCCCCGAGCTTCCTGGGGAGAGAAGGACCTGAAAGCCAGAGGAACTCTGACAACCCAGGATTCCAGTGGCAACCACCACATGCCTATGGCCTTCTGTAACTCTTCCTAATGTAACTCGAAGAAGTTTGGGGAGTTATAATGGGCCACACATAGTCTCCAGACCAGCCCAGAGTCTGAGAAGTTTTCAGAGGATGATCAAAGTTGTCTGGAGTAGGAGCACTTCATTATGGACAATAGATTTGTAATGAACTACAGTCCTGTTGCCTCCATCTAGAGGTTGAATTTGCTGTCACTGTTTTCTCTTTATGTGCTTTGGCCCATTTTTAAAATTAGAACAATACAATCGTCCTTCCTTCTCTGTCCTTCCACTTTCAGATCTGCTTTGCATACTTACGCATTTTATAGCCTTTGACGGTACAGGCCAGGCTGAAGGCTTGGATCAACCAGCAACTATTTTGAACCAATTGTTCAATGTATCCACATGCCCCTATCTGAAAAACAAATGGGAGTGGCAAATTGTGAAACTCTGTGCCCAGAAAAGGAGGCTGATGCTTTGTGATCCTAGTCTGTGTAAGAATTCACAAAGTCTCCGTGCCAACAGATCTAGGAGGCACCTGTAGAACCTCAACTCTCAGTCACCATGGGATAGTGCATTTGATGCTTTGGGATCACCATGATTTCCTGGGGGAAAATAAACCCCATGAGTAAAGAGAGATCTTTAGTGTGATGATTTCAGCACTTAGAAGTACCCATCTTTTCATAGAGAAAATCATGGACTCCGGTAGGAACAAGCCAAACTCTGATATCAAATGGGTGAACAATGACACCCCCCCTCAGAACTTTGATTTCCGTACAGTTATTTTCTTACACAATTGGACAAATTAAACTTATGCTGTTTGCCAGGAGATCATCACAAACACTAGCTGTACAGCGTAGTTCTTAGAATAGGAAAAGAGCTTGCGTTTTGAGGCTCTTTTGGCCAATTCTCTGGGCAAAGGAATATTCTTCATTGATTGGCATGTCGTTGTCTCTCCCATAACAATGATTTATGTTAAGTTCACATGCTGAGGGGGAAGAAGTTTAAACAGACAACCATTGCAAGCTAATACATAAAGGTGATGGCTGAACTATGTGTATTTCCTGGGAACATGTGAGGTAGGAGGATATACTTGGAAGTTGCTCCCAAGTTAAAAGTTATTCAACCTGAGTTCCTGCACCCATTGGAACATGCTCTTCACATGACCATCTCTGCCCTACATGGCCATGCTTTTGTTTGGGTTCTCTATGTTAGGCATGTCCTCCTCTCTTTGTCTCTCTGAACACCCTTGAGTCTGGTTTTCAAGTCTCCGATCAGTTCAAATGGCATCACCTCCAGGAAGTCTATTCCCGGTTCATTCAGGCAAGGTATGAGGCACTCCTTTTTTTGTTTTGGTTTCCTAAAATGTTGTGATAATTAGCTTTTATGGACCACATTATAATTACTAATAAGCAGGCATGTCTTCCCCCTTAGAACATGAGTTCCTTAGGGTAAAACCTGCAGGCAATACTATATCTAGTTCTTGGAGACAAAAATAGTGCCTAGCAAGTCTACAATATAGGCTTACAGGATCAAAGAATGAATGAACGAATGGACTTTGTAGCCATACGTTTCCAGGATTGGTTATAGGAATCAGCCTCTGGCAACAGATCCCTCACCATCAGACTGGCCATTGAATGAAATGGTGTTCTGTTGTTCTCTCTGTCCAAGAACCTTCAATACTACCCTCAATATAAATAAATATTGGGGGGAGGGTAAAATTGCTGCATAAGAATCACTTTTACTATCAACTGATCTTAGACGGAATTTTAATGTCTTAGACAAAATAAATGACTCAAATACATATTCATGGTGACACAGACTTGGCTCTTGAGGACCTCTAAACACAGAAATACCCGTGCCAAAAGAAAGAAAAAATAAATGCCTCCATGGTAGACTTGCTAGGTGAGCTCATCTTTCAGTAACCAGGAAGGTGAGAAGCAGGAAGCTATTAGCTCAGTAATGCACTCTCAGTACCCGGGAGCAGCAGGTCCAAGGATTAACTTTGACTTAGAGCCAGCGAGAGATGTATGAACTCCTTCAGCTCATGAAAGGTTATTGTTTAATTTCCCGAAACAGTAAATAACTTAGAAGGTGTCTCTAGAGTCCAAAGGATTTTATGCAATCCTGGGATGACTAGTGGGCCATGTGAGTTACCTGCTAGGTCAGGGGGGAACATGGTGCCCCAGGACTTGGCTATTTAATAGCAGAGCAACTAAATTTTGTAGAGGAAGGACACGTGTTTTACCCTTACCCTTTACTGGCTTATACTTTCATAATTCTTTCCAGGTAAGCCAACATATCAGTTTGAAAGAGATTCAATGACTTATTCAGCTCATAAATGGGCCAGTTGGTAGCACAAAGTGTGAATGGTGACAGATGATCCCTCAGAAGAGATGGGATGTTGACTTGCAAATACATTTTAGAATGTATTCCTACAACTCCCCGTCCTCCTGTCATGTGACTTTGAGATGGCGGAAGTGAGCAAACGGGACTCTGCTTAATGTGGCAGCACAAGAGTAATAATGGTTCTCTGAATCCTGACTTTGCATCATCTTACTTGGGGCTTTTAAGAGAGGAGTGTGACCGGCAAGTGGGCTTTTAATAACCACTGAGTGGGCTGTTTACTCTTGTGCTAAAACCGCAAATGTGTTACGCATTGGGAGGTACTTACTGACAGTATGTTTTTCATTGTAATCACGAACACATTGTAGGCAATCAGCCAGTCCCAATAGCGCAGGATACTCTTGATGGGTTTCAGCAGCAGATCGCCCCCAAAGAGCAGGAAATAGAAACAGGCCACCAAGTAACCCATGCAGAAGATGCTGATCCTGGTTGTCCCCGTGATGAAGATGATGGTGAGGACAAACCAGAAGAGGTAGCTGAAGATGATCACCTTGGACATGTCTAAGTAAGATCTGGAAACAAAACCGAACCATCAGAGGACAACACTCATAACCAGACAGACAAAAAATTAAGGCAGGAGATTCCACGGTAAGGAGGGAAAGAGTTTGTACTGTCCATTTGACTCAATATGGAAGCGCTTTCCAGTCATATTGTGAGTTTTGTACTCATCTTTCACTTAACACTGCCTCGTCTA
The DNA here is from genome assembly GCF_010015895.1 of Lontra canadensis. NCBI lineage: Eukaryota > Metazoa > Chordata > Mammalia > Carnivora > Mustelidae > Lontra > Lontra canadensis. Next base: position 6,747,636 of record NW_022631051.1, read on the forward strand.
TAGGAAATCCGCACCCAGTTGGTAAGAGACGAATAAGTAAGTGGTGAAAACACTTATTAGTGTCTTATTTGGGCCAGATTTCCCACACACAGCAGCATCTTCTGCCTACTACTAGAGTACTCAAAATTCCTCGCTGTCTTCTCATAGGAAGCACGAACAATGGTATGGCGGGGGAAGTCTAAGATACAGATAGATGTCTTCCCGAGAGAGAACAGAATGAACTAGAAACTGACAGATAAAACAATCTGTGTTACATCGAAGGCCTTACTGGAGATGGAAATCCCTCGTTGACGATGAGAACCCATTCTCACAAAGCACACACAGCCACGGTGGGACTTGGAGGCTTTAATCTAACACTCTTGTCTTTGGATGGCCCTGGGGTGAAGTCAAGATGCCTTTTTTGGGGGGAGTGATGTCTCCCTATGACGTTCGTGATGAGAGGTGAGGGAGAACTGAGGTCAGTCACTATGCAACAAGTAGCAGCTTCTGGGAGCTTCTGAGCATGGGTCACTGACAGCCAAGTGTAGTGGTACCTACAAGCCAAGACCCATCTGTGTTGGCTTAATTACATGTTTATCTTGGAGATTTTCTTTGGTTGTTTCTCCTCACAGGTAAGGAGAGAAGCAGAGCAGAACCAACTGTGGGTCAGTTATTTGATAATGACTTGTTATTTTATAAGAGTTAATAAGCAACATTTTGATACAAAATAAATTACACTGCTCAGCCTCATTACGGAAAGCTGTTCCTAAAAGGTACATTGTCGGGTAAGCAAGCTTTTTTGAACTTTACTCTTTAGGGAGTAAAATATTCAATCCCTTAAAATGCTTTCATGAAATTTCCCTCTCAAATTTATTTCACCTTTCTTTGATATCATAGTTGAAGGAGAATGAATACAATGTCAGGATTTTTCAGCATCCCAGGAACATCGCTGGTGAAATCAGTGATCATTTGAGATGTAATATCGGGATGCCCACAGGGCCGCCTTCTTCTTTTCTTCTTCCTTTTTTTTTTTTTTTAAGATTTTATTTATTTATTTGACACAGAGAGACACAGCGAGAGAGGGAACAAAAGCAGGGGGAGTGGGAGAGGGAGAAGCAGACTTCCCGCTTAGCAGGGAGCCCGATGCAGAGCTCGATTCCAGCACCCTGGGATCATGACCTGAGCCAAAGGCAGATGCTTAACGACTGACCCACCCAGTCACCCCCCCACCAACAGCTTTCTGATGTGTGTGTGTGTCTGTGTGTGTGTGTGTGTGTGTGTGTGCATGCGTGCACACTTTGGAGGCAGCAGACTCGGCCTGCTGGCATTTTGTGAATGTGTGTGTAGAAACGTGTGTGTTAGTACAACACGTGCTTTCTGTGGATTTCCCTTCCTTGCCCACAGCTGGCTATTCCTACTCCTGGCGCCCCAGCCTCAGGAATCACTTGAGCCGCTTCAGGCTCAGAAATCACAAGATCAAGCTTGAAAGTCACATGAAAAACAGCAATCAAGGGGCCCTGGAGAGGAGCCCCTGCGCACATTGAATGTGTCCTGGGGACATGGAGTGAGGAAGAGCTGCCTTCAAGAGCTGTAGAAGAGCGCCAACCCACAGAGAGGGCGCGTGGGATGCCGCGCCTCCCACGGCAAAGTGGTCACTTGCTTCCCACTCACAGTCGTGTTGTGTGACAGGTTACTGCCTGAAACGCACTTTTGTGGCAGTCCTCATTGAGACACGGAGCTAAAACCTTGAAATAATTCGAGTTTTCAAAGACACCGCTCTAAAAATCAGGGGTACACTGTTTTCGAGTTTCGGGCTTTTCATAAATACAGTACACAGTTGCATACTTGTCTTTCTCCAACTTTGCACACTGATGTGATAAAATAATTCATTTTGTTCTAGATTTCCTGTCGCTGTGAATTGTTCAAAGTATGTCTGATTCACGGTAAAGTGTAAACATATGTTGTGAACGATTTCTTGGGGATTTTACTGTCTTGCCTTCAGATAAATACTTTTTTGGGCATGGGCAGCTCAGTTGGTTAAGTGTCTGCTTTTGGCTCAGGGTGTGATCCCGCAGTCCTGAAATCAAGTTCTACATGACGCTCCCTGCTCAGTGAGGAGTCTGCTTCTCCATCTGCTCTCCTGACCATGTTCTCGCTCTCAAAGAAATAAATAAAATCTTAAAGGAAAAAAACCCCTAATCTTCCTCCCTTTATGATAGGGAAAAAGATCAGCTGCACTGATATTTTCTCTTAGTATTATAGAGAAGAGATAAAAAGTGAAAGTCTTACATTATATTATTGTTTAGTGTGCCTTAACCCTAAAAGAATGTTTAGTTCTACATAGCTTATCATTTTATTTCTTGTTTTATTTTTAATTTTCATTTTTTTTAAGATTTTACTTATTTGACAGAGAGAGAGAGAGAGAGAGAGAGAGAGAAAGCACAAGCAGGGGGAAGGGCAGAAGCAGAGGGAGAAGCAGACTCCCCACTGGGCATGGAGCCTGATGTGGGGCTCGATCCTAGGACCCTGAGATGAGGGCCTGAGCCAAGGGCAGATGCTTACACAACTGAGCCACACAGGCACCCCTAACTTACCATTTTATCAATTTTTTATTTTTTAAAGATTTTATTATTTGTCTGAGAGAGAAAGTAAGTGATGGAGAGAGAGAAGCAGATACCCCACTGAGCGGGGAGACAGACACAGGGCTTGGTCCCTAGACTCTGGGATCATGACCTGAGTGGAAGGTAGGTACTTAACTGACTGAGACACCCAGGCACCCCACCTCACTTATCGTTTTAAAGAAAATTCACTTATTGGTTTGTTCCATACATGCTGAGCTCTTAGGTCACTGAGAGGCACAGAAGGGCCTCGGCACCCAGGTTTTGGAGCTAGGTCGGTTGGGTTCAAATCCTTGCTCAGCTTCCTCACCTGCAAAATGGTGATAATGATAGCTCATAGGTGATCATTTGGGTAAGAGGGCTTCATCTATGTAAAGCACTTGGAACGGAGGGTGGCACACAGCAACTGTCCAATAACTGTCACTACTAACAGGACCCTATGTGTTGTAGGCCAACAACCATTGGCAAGGATGGGGGACAGGCATGCGCACAAAAGTAAGGTAGAAATGAACTTTGCCCTAAGCTGTCTATATTTCATGGCAGGGTAGGGGGAAGTGGGGGGATCAAGTTCTTCAAATAACAATCCCCTGCAAACACGATACTCTGGGACTCAGAAGCCGGGGAGCAAATCTCAGGTGAGGAGAGACACATTGGCTGGCTCAGGACTGATCTCCATGCTGCACACTGTCACGCAGCTTCTCCCAGGTGGGACTGTGGACCTGGAGGGTAGATGCTAACTTGTGAGGATCAGGGAGTCTGGAGGTGCAGGGCTGGTGAGGAGACACAAACAATCCCACCAGCCCTTCTGACCCCGACCGCAGGGGACAGAGCTGGATTGTGATTGCTAACGGTGGAGGCGGGGGTGTCGGCCATGACTGAGGAGCAGGTGAGAAAAAGCACGAAGACTTGGGAACCCAGAGAACACAGAAGGAACACAGAGTGAGAAATTCAGTCAGGTTTCAACACAAACTCTGCTGAGGGGACAATCGGGCTGCCAAGGTAAGCTGCCACCAGACTGCAGAGGAAAGAAGAGGATGGAGAAGTTGCTGCAAGGGGAACCAGCATACCTGAGGGGACAGCACACAAAGGGAGTGACAGCAGGGGACAGGCTGTGGTTCCCAGGCCGCCACAGTGCCCACTGAATATGGAGGACCAGGAGGAGGACAGGGGAAGGGAAAGAGGGCGAGGAATGGGGATCAGGATGGACAGAGATGAGGAGGTGGAGGAACAGAAGATAAAGATGGAGGGGTCTCTGCTGGGGCACCAAGAGGCAGAATCACATTTGTGAGGGAAGAAGTGGAGGGAAACTGAGAGCAAATGTGTGGTCCATGATGAGAAAGGCAGAACCAGATCTGTAATTCAAAGTCTCAGTCGCTTGACCACCAAACCCTCTGTCTGCCAGTTTCCAAAAAATGGTGGAGAGAGAACCAGAAGTGGAGCTAATGTCCTCCGGGTGACCTGTGCACACAAAGCGGCTTTGGCCCCATGCAGCCACGCTCACCTGCAGTGGATGAAATCCGGCACCGGGTTATGCTGGCTGAAGGAGGCCGCGTCCAGGTTCATGCAGATCTCCACGTTGTCCCCTGCCATGATGCGCACCGCAGCCTTGTTTTCATCCTCGAAAATCTGCCTTTGCAAGGAGGCACACAGGAGCAGCATGAAGTCATCTGGCAGGACAGAGAGATCATGGAGTCACCTTCTTCTCTTCTGGGTTTCCATGATGCAGCAAACAGCCCCCACAAGGGAGGAGCCACTCCCTCCCCAGCTCCTCAGTGCATCACATTCCCAAAGTTCCCAACATACAGTTCTCCCTGGATTCCAATCTAGGGGCCAAATCCCACCTTGCCCGCCATGGAAGATGTAAGGTGTGGGGGAGCACAGATGGGGGGAGCACAAGTATTAGGTGATAATTCCTAGCCTCGTGACTTTCTTATGGGATAATGTTTATTTGCATTTATCTCCCACCAAAATTTTGAGGAAGCCAGTTGAATGTACTTCCCCATCTTTATCTTCTTCCTTGTGGTAGAGCCAGGAACTTGTGGCTTTCTTCATCCTCTCCATCCCCCATTGTATTTGTAACCGGACACTTCCCAGAGTGGGTGGGGCAGTGAAGGCAAGGAGTGGAGGTGAAGATCATGGCCGGTTATGGGCAGGCAGCCTCCCATACATTAAACCTGAGTGTATGGAGGCAGCATGGTCCCTCTGGAGGTGACCTTCTTGTCTTAGGTGCAACTGCTTTAACCTTGGGATCATCAGCTGCCCTTGGAAGGGCCAGGGGCTACAGCCTCATGCTCGAACGTCTGCATCGTGGGTAGCACATTCCTAGCTTCCACAGTCTTAGCATTAGCTTTGGTCTGTCCGCAGTGGCAGCGTGAAAGATCTACTTTGCAAAAAACGGGGCCTCCCTCCACAGTTTACCTTCTAGAAGGTGGATAAGTAGAGGTGTGTGTGTGTATGTGTGTGTGTGTTGGGGGGGCAGTTGGAGAGTGTGTGTGTGTGTGTGTGTGTGTGTGTGTGTTGAGAGATAACATTATGGAAGTAGAGATGGTATTTCCAATGTTTACTCATTAATTTTGCAAATGGAATAGGGCCAGTAGAAGCCATTAAGGACTTGTGATATTAATGCATCAAGACAAGCTTTTTCATGATCACCAAGTATACTGGAGGAAGCAAGGGCACTAAAACAGAGCCCACAAAGAAGGAGCAGCAAAGAGGAAACCAAACCCCAGCGCTCTGCGGCCCTGTGACTCCAACACTTACAGACAAGAAACACGGGGTTGGGCCGCACGATGAAGTCTGGGAAGTACAGCCACTTTATGATGTTGTCGTTGAAGCTAGCCCCCTTGAACCTCCACGGGTAATCTGCAGGGACGGAAGTGGCAAAGAGAGAAATCAATACGCTTCTTCCCTGCCCTCGTCCCAACTGTCCATGGCACAAGGGCTGATCACTAGAGCGGCCAGCTCCTGGGAGGGGCCCACGCACCTCTGCAAGGGGCTGCAGGGATGCCGATGCAGATGAAGTACTGGAAGGTGATGATGCAGGCCAGGAAGCAACAGTACTTGGGCCAGATCTCCGCAATGGCCTTTCTTCTGCGCCGGTACAAGACAGCGATCAGCCAGCAGGCGTGAATCATGGCATAGAAATCCATTCGCTGGCCAATTACGTTAACTGACATTAGGAAACAGGTCTGTGTAAGGATGAAAAGAGGCAAAGAAAAAATCGGGTTTACAGGGAAGGGGAGTGGTGTCACCTGTTAGCCCTGTGTAGGTGGCTCAGAGACCTGCACTGCTGAAGAGTGGGGGCGGGGGGGTCTGTCTGTGCATGTTCACCAGGTCTTGCCTCGGTGGGGTGTCTTACAGCATGAAGACTGAAATCTTCTATAAGTTACTTCCAAGGTCATTACTGTGAATAAGAACCTCTTCAAATTGTGGAGAGAATATAGCTACGATCTCTTCATGAAGCCTCACTATTCCAAATTCTTTCTATAAAGAGGCAGGCAGTGCCACAACCATTTCAGGTCAAACCAGTTCATTTTGGCACAAGTTAAACTCTCAGAATGCACAAAACACAGAAAAGATTTGTAATACGTTAAAGAAGACAGTGAGAATTACCAAATGATATCCACGCATGTACAAGGCTACAGAGACCTAGAGAGGCCAAGTTCACTGGGGCAGAGTAGGGAGCACTGGCCTTGGTCTTAGAAAACTTCCAACAAGGCCAGGTGAACCCTTCAGTAGAATGTCCTCTTGCTGGAATTGTGGGGGGGAACAGTCATCACATCACGGAGATGGACCAGTAAGCTCTAGTGGCCTACTGGCCTAAAAACAGCAACGGGGATTTTCATAGAAAAAAGAAAACAAAAACAAAAACAAAAAACAACCCACGTCAGCAAGGAAACTCACCTCCAAACCAAACTTGTAGAAGAAGTAATTTATGAAATATTTGGCACAATTAATAAGTCCATCATCTAGATGGAGTCTTGTAATGTCATGAAAGATGGTTTTAGACACAGGGGCTGTGAGGTTGTTTCGACCTCGATAGTATTCCTGATGGCGGTAAATTGTAACCTCAAAGGCCAGAATGGCCAGCATCAGGAGATGATTCTACAAAGCAAGAAAACACAGTCGTGAAGCCAAACGCTTTAGCTCGGTCACTTTAAGCAACCCCCATAGTCAATCCTTTTTTTCTCTATTTTTGGTGTCTAAAAAAACAATGCTTATAAAATCCCACCTCTACAGAAATATTGCATTCAATGTTCATTTTCCCTATGGCATAGTAACAAGGTGGAGAAACTTGCATTGTGCCAATCAGGATAATTTCTGGGATGCTGGGATCTAGAATCTCTAGAAAGAAGGCCGGTGATGTTCATTCCTGTTTCCGGGAAAGTACACTAGCCACAGGAAGATGCAGGGACCAGCTGCCTTGGGAAGGTGATCCAACCTTACTTGCAACTCAAAGTGCAAAAGGGTACAGGGCCATCTGGGAAACCGACGAAGCTGTAGGGGAAATCTTTCAACACATCAGAAATCTGGCTAGAGAGAGCCAGGGACTGACAAGCATGCTGCTGACCATAACGTAATCATCATAATAATGAAAATAGTTCATGTTGATGGCACCCCATGGGCCTTACACCATTCTGATTGCTCTTTTCAAATATCAGTTGGTTTTATCCTTATAACCGTTCTTGATGGTGGGCGGCATTTATCTGGCTGCAACTGATGTGTGACATATGAGGAAAAAAATGAGAAAGCGACCCACAAAAAAATGGGATGTTTAATACTTTGAAAAATTCTGGTGTTGAGTAAAAATGCTTTATTTCTAAGGGTTTCTGTTGGTGTGGTGTGAAGACCACTTAGATTATCCATCAGAGTAAAACGGGAACGGTCTGAAGTATGTCGCTCTCGTTATGTTTGTTTTGACTATTTGCAAAGTTTCTTTTCAAAGACAGGTTGTTAAAATCTGTATTACCTCTAATGATAACTAGCTGGAATTCAATTGAAAACCTGAAGAAAAAAAATGTATTACTTTTCAACATAATATAGTTCCTTTATTCAGCATTGTGGAGAAACAATTTAGATAGCAAACATTTCTCCTAATGCTCTACCTGTTTCTAAGGAATAATCACTGTAGACAGTTTGGTATATTTTACTCAATATTTTTCTCTGCATCTAGAAGAAAGCACGCCATGCAGGGTGTACTGAAATTTGTCCTTTCTTTTAAAAAAAAGTTAATATATTTTGGACGTCTTTCAACATCTCACATTATCAATCCACCTCAATCTTTTAGTGGTTATATAATATCCTAGTGAATATATTTGTCAGACTTTATTCAATTAATCCCAAACTCCTCGATCAATTTCTTTTCAGCACAATGGGACACTGACGGTAATGTCTAATCATTCGTTTTTGACTCCAAATGTCACATAAAAATGCAAGGTTATGATCAGTTGTGATATCAGAGTTCTCAAGGCAAAGGAGGTCAGGTGTTAACTGTGCAGAGGCTCAGGTGAGTACAAAGGAGGCCTTACCCTCAGGTAGACAAGCAGAGGGGAAGACTTCCTCAGGCCCACCCATTCTGTTGGGTCAATAGGAGCGCTGTAGAGCTGAGACTTGTTCAGCTGGTGGATGGGTATATTTGTCTGGTTTTCATTTGGCTGAAAAGAAGAGAATGAAGAGTTAAAAAGAAATGGTTGCCCAGATTGGAAGAGTTCAGATTTTTCTCCTCAACCTTTGCACAAATGGACACAGTGGGACTGGGAGGGAAAGCTCCACTTCAGAGGGGAAGAGGACTAGGGCCAGGATATATCCAACATGGCAGAGGTGACTGAGGGGCTGGTCAGAATGTGCTTGAGGGTGAGGGTTCCCCAATATCTGTGTCACTTCCCTAAAGACCAGTCAAGAAAATTCCCCTATCTTCAAGGCTCACCAAGGAACAGTTGACAGAAAAGTTCTCGGGCTTAATGGTTTGCAGCTGGTACAACATTTTGCAAACGATGATCACACACGTCCAGACAGTGCAGACACTCGAAGCGAGACGGCGCAGCTTGGCGTATGGCAGAGCAAAAGCCCAAGAAATCAAGAATACATAGTTGAACAGAGACACCTGAAAACATAAAAATCAGAAATGGGGATAAAAAATACATAACACGATACAACAGCCATGAAATGTGGCAACTCGATTTAATCAGTTCGGCAAAGTCTGATTGAGTTCCCGGCATGTATGAGGCATTGCCCTATGTGTGTGTGTGTGTGTGTGTGTGTGGTCTTATACGGTGGAAAGATACATAACCAGGTAATGTAAATATAACGTAGCAGAGGGTCAGTGATAGATGGAACAGGTTCCTGTGAGAAGACCCAGAAGGGCTCCTTGGCCCCATATGGAGCTTCCAGAACATTTTCTGGAAGGGATACTACCTGAGCTGGGCCTTGAAAGATGCAGAAAGCTAGCCAGGACAAGAAGGTGAGAAGTGTATTCCAGGTAAAGGACGTATAGGTATAGGTACAGGCAGGAAAGCATGACGGAGCACGGAAGGGACAGGTGACCACAAACAACGGGAAATTCTGGAGTTACATGGATGAATGGCAGCACTAAAGGAGGCTGGAGATTCAGCTGGGAGCCACACTTTATGGACCTTTTTGAAATCATGCTGTGGCCTTGGAACCCTCTGCGTGGAAAATAGAGAGTTAAAACTTCCCAGCAAAAATCTTAAGGAAGGATTTTCATTTTGTTGAAATAAGTAGAACTAAAGAATGGAGATGCATCCATGGGGGTTCAGTGAGAGGTTGGACACCCGGTCATGGCTGCTGCCAGGAGAACCTGACCAGGGCCCAGCTAGGGCCACGGAGCAGAAATGGGAAGGAGTCACGGATTTGAGATGAGAAATAAAACTAGATGGAGCCGTTGACTGGTTGGTTGGATGGTGGTGGTGGCTGGGGTACAGAAGGGGGTGCAAAGAACGCCTCCCAGGTTTCTGACTTGGGAGCCAGAGCCCTGAGACAATGACAGTAACCCTACTGACACAGGATCTTGGTGGGGGTGGGGAGCAGGTATAAAGAGGGAAGTCTGTGACTACAACTTGGTTTTAGACTCTGTGTGTGTTTATCGATCGGGGAAATGTCCAATCATTTCCAGTGGATCTTCACAGCCAACAGTTCATGGAACAATATAGAAGCAGACCCTTCTTACTCATCCACGGAAAACACTCATGGGATTCAAATAATGATTAATATAAGATCCGGATATTGTTAAGATAATGTCTTAAGAGCATTTCATATTATCAGCATGAATTAATTAACATTAATAGCACACAGTCAGTTGATAAAATTCCACATGTTGCCAGGGCTATGCACTGTGGGCTATAAAAAGTATGGTCACCTGATTGGCTGGCAAAACTACACAACAAGAAAGGAGGAGTCTCCAGGATAGTATTTAATTCTGTAATTTAGAAGCCACTACTTTTCTACTTAACTACTCATCACTGTCCAGGCAGGAACCTCTCTGGGAATGAAGCCCTGAGGTATTAGGGTAATAAGAACTGCATTTAAGAATTAATTAAGGAGGAAAGAAATACCACCTTGTGAACTCTACCACATTCACAAACACAATAAATGTTACCTTTGAACACAGTATTTTGATTGGCTAAATGACTCTTCCTTAGTCATTGGCTAAAGTCATGTTAACTGGGATATTAAAACACATTTCTTTTCTCTTCAATGAATTCTGTAAGCCTATTAAAGCTACTATGAAATTAAGTGTCTTGTTATTCCTTTTAGTATGCATTGAAGGCACTGGGCATAAAAATAGCACAATGAAGTCACATAGAACTCTTTATCTTTTGAGTGTTAGAGAAAGATATATTTTAAGAAGTCCTAACTAGGTCCAAGGTAGCATATCCTGTGTGGATCTCTGGCCTCAAGAAACACATGGGTAGTGCCAGGGAGAACTGTGTAGACAGCTTGTGACAATAGGGTGGAGGGACAGTGTCTGCCTGGGCTGAGACCAGCTGTATGGGAGCATGGGGTTGATCAGCTGGTCCAGGGTTAGGGAAGAATACCCAATGGGCTTTTGATCTAAACTAAGGCTGGAGGGACAAATAGTAGATATCCAGACAAGGGAATTGCAGGTGTGAGACCTTTTAACAAGGGAGAACATGGGATGGATATCCTTGGAGTAACAAGTGGCTTACCATGAGAGTAGTGTGATCAGGGTCCCTTCAGAGGGCTGCTTTGGAATCCACCTAGGCTAGGGTGTCTAGGAAAGAAAGTGGCGAAGGGGTCCAGCTCTGGATTGTGAGGGTCCTGTAGCTCATGCCTGTGAGGACCGGAGAGCTGTTCAAAGTTTTTGAGTCGAGGATTAACGTGATTATATCTATGCAGTGGAAAGACTCTTCTGGCTGGCTGATGGAATCCATATAGGTAGGAGAAGAGATTGGGGCAGTGTTGGGCATCTGGTAGAGTGATCTAAAAGAGAAATGTGTGGAGGTAGGCAGTTCAGTTTTAGAGATATTGAAGGTGTTTTGGGGAATTCAAGGATGAGGTCATGCCCAGCTGTCACTTGGAGATGTGAGCCTGGAGTTCAAAGACCAGATGGGATGAAGACATAGATTTACAATTCTTGCATGTAGATAGTGAATGAATCACAGGCACCCATGAGACCACCCACAGAGTGTCTAGAATCAGAAAAGGGACTGCAGTTAGAATGTAGAGAAGAGAGGAGTTGGTAGGAAGAGAAAGTGCCCATGAATGAGGCAGACGGGAGGGGCCAGGGAAGTGTGCTGTTTTGGAAGACCACAGAAGCTCTTCGAGGACAAGGAAATTATTGTCAACCTCAAATGTCATAGAGAATCAAGTAAAAGGAGGCCTAAATAGCATCCGTGAGGTGGGAAAACACAGACTTGGAGAAGCACCATACTTCATCCAACATAAACATGGTTGATGGTGGACTTATCCTTTCCCTGATGGTGGGAGTCTCGTGGAATGTACTTAAAAAACTTACAAAAGGCAAATATCTGGGCCCCAGCCAATATCTGATGAATCAGAATTTCTAGGGAACTAGTTGGTCATCCATGCAGCTAACACGTGTCCAGGTGATTCTTATTATCAAGAAATTTGGGGAAGTAATTTTATGCCATATGCTTTCCTCACAAAACACTTTTCCATAAATTGTCACTTTCTCTGAATATAAACTTGTAAGGTTTGAGACCATCGCCTTGAGAGAGGAGCCCCTGAGAACTGTGGTCCCCACTGTGTGTTGGCCCAGCGGGCCTCCTCCCTCAGAGCACCCGCAGCCTCAGAGCCTGCTTCCACAGTACGAACATGCATGACACGCCCCTGTCTTGCACCCACAACCCTCCTGGGGATGTCTCTAATGTGACTTTGGTTTCTTGTACCAGCCATGACCATCAGACCGTGAGCCAAGGCAAGAAATGTGGCTTCCATGCCTTTGTGTTAAATTTAGCACAGTATAAGCATTCAATTTATTGTAATTTAAGTTTAAGTGCATGATTAAGCTAAATGAATGATTAGTGAGACTGAAGATAATAACAAAACATCAACTGGCATGTAGGGTAAATCTCAAGCTTGCAAAGATATTTTATTTCTTTCCTTCAGCCAGTAAACCGTTACTGAGCTGACACAGTTGACCAGGTCCCATAGGAGCTGCTCAGGATACTAGAAAAAGGTGCGATCCCTTCCTCAAAGAGTAACCCAGTCTCTCAGAGCTTTCTTGAAATTAGAAACATAGTTGCATATAAAAAAGAGGACAGTGTTTTTTATATATATATATATATATTTTTTATATATACCATAAATAATTATATATAACATATATAACATAAATTACTATATATAAATAAATATATATTATAAAAGTATAAGTAAATATTATAAGTAAAAATTACTATATGTAATAAATAAATATTATAAATAAATAAAATTACTATATATTATAAATAAACATATATTATAAATAAATATATAATAAATTTATTAAACATAAATAAATTACCATATATATTATAAATAAACATATACACACATATATGCATATGTATCCACTATATATATGTGTATATATATATATATATTTAAAATCTAGGTCCTTCTAAAGTGGTGTCCCTCTGGTAAGAGATACTGATGTAAAAGAAAGGCCTCTGTACTAAATTCCTTCTCATGGTCTCTTCTTCCTCAGATGCCCATGAAGATAACCTTATAAAGGTTTAATGTTTGACCCCACAATGACCTGAGAAATGACTCTGAAAGTTCGTGAAAACAAGCAGCCTGCTGATGACCTTAAATAAGGATGAGGATTTCACTGGGTTTGTTGACTTTGTTCTCATTTTGCCATTTACTGATAGCAATTTTTGAGAAAGGCTATCTTTTTTACCAACCAAAATTAATAAGCTATGAATGGAAACTATATGGAACAAATGGCATCAGTGACAGGCTTCTTTGGTTGAGGATGAGCCAAGCCTTCAAAGCAGAAGAGGTCCCTGAAGGTATAAATCAGCACTTTAGAGGTGCACAGTGTTGGGGCTGCTGGTCACAGGTGAACACTGCCCCTGGAATTGTGTGGCCTAGCTTCCTTCCTGCCTGCATCCAATGTGAAATCCTAGACACTTGTGTTTGTTATCAGCCGATAAGATTCAGACATTTCATAGCCTGGGTTTGGAACATGGCTCCTTTACAGGAATCAGTGGCCTTCTTCCCCAACTGTACCCATAAATAGAGAAAGGGTTCAAATGAAGCCTTGTGAGGAGCCAAGTTAGAACCAATGGAGCCAAAACATTCTGAAATGAGGTGTTAAGCCAGCCAGGTAGAAATTTCAAATCAAAATAGTTGATGGGAAACCATTTAGAGGTCTTTTCCAAGCTCTCTGGGAGGGTACAAATGGGTCAAGATGGCGAAGGTGACAGGAGGGAGTGTGAAGAAATTTCTTCATAGGAGGTGCTTCTACCAGTGCTTGCCCACCACCCTCCCCACCAGACAATGGGGTAGGGAGGAAGGGATGCTATATTCTCTCCCCAAACCCCAGGCAAGGAGCTTTAAGAAGCATCAGACAGAGATGCTAATTTGTGTATTAGGGAGTCTGGACACCAATGTCCAACTTCGCCCAGAAAGCCCAGCTGGCACAAACTGGGTGACCAGGACAGGAGTTGTCTCATTGCGAGACACATACACTAACAGAGCACAGACTGTGTGAGTGCGTCCCTTAGACCTGAAGGGGGAAGAGAGAGCACCAGAGCCATCCTAAGTCCTGCTCCAGGGATGTTCCTTCGTGGGGGATGAGACTCCAACAGAAAGGGTCAGGAGGAGCAGATGCTGGGAAACCAGGGGCTAGTGGAGGCCCACGAGAGAAAGGGGAGATTTAATCAGCTCCGGGTCAGTGTGAGGCCATCCTAAGACAGCACACCGCCATTCCCACCTGAGGCTGTGGTCCAGCATGGGAGACCTTGTAATAGCCTTTAGTTCACTGGAAGGAGGGGCAGGGAGGGAGGTAGTGAAGGAGGAGTGTGTGAGAAAGAAAGAAGCTGCTAGAAGAGGTAAGAGATATCTCCACATCTCCACATGGTAAGAGAATGAGTGTTGTGTTGGCGAGGATGCAGAGAAAGGGGAGCCCTCTTGCACTGCTGGTGGGAATGTAAATGGCTGTAGCCACTGTGGAAAACAATGTGGAGGTTCCTCACAAAGTTAAAAATAGGTCATCTACCCTAGGATCTGGCAATTGCACTGTGAGGTATTTCCCCAAAGAATACAAGAACATGAATTCAGAGGGATATGTTCACCCTGATGTTTGTTGCAACGTTATTTACAATGGCCTAATTATAGAAACAGACCAAGTCCCCAGTGACTAATGAATGGATAAAGAAGATGTGGTATTGGAGTATTACTCAGCCATAAGAAAATAAAATCTTGCCACTGGCAACAATGTGGTTGGAGATAGAACCACTAAGCAAAGTGAGTCAGTCAGAGAAAGACAAATACCATGCGATTTCACTCATCTGTGGAATTTAAGCAACAAAACAAATAACCAAAGGGAGGAAAAAGAGAGAGAGAGAGAGAGAGACAAAGCAAGAAACAAACTCTTAACTGTAGAGAACACGTGGGGGATGGGTAAAGTAGGTGTGGGATGTAAGGAGGGCACTTGTGATGAGCACATGGGTGATGTATGGAAGTGCTGAATCACGGTATTGTACACCTGAAACTAATATCACACAATGTGTTAGCTAACTGGAATTTAAATAAAAACTTAACAAAATAGAAAAACTTCCATCTTCTTGAGAAAAAAAAAATCAGAGTTTGGTTCTTTTCTGTGACCAGACAAGTCTAATTAATGAGGTGAGATTCTGTTTGCTCTCTGAGGTAACTATAGGACTTTCTATGGGCTGGAAATGATCAGAAAGTTTTGTGTTCAGGGACATGGAGAAAACTTTCTCTGTCAAATACATTTTAAAGGGAATGTAGAGGTCTGAAATGAAGTAATTTTTATGATGACACCCCACATGTTCTGATTGCTTGATACTGCAGTGACATTAGTAAGAACTGGCCATGAAGGGAAGCCCAGAGACCAAAGTCAGTGCACAGGAGAGACTTCATGATGTCCAAGGATCAGGCAGACACTCACCCTTTGGAGCCAGAGAGCCCTCCCGTGGGTGGGATAACAAGATGTGAAACTAGGGTGACACGTTTTGGGCTTAGCCTTCTCACAAAGGGCTTCTGGCAGACGTTAGCAGCAATGGAGGCAGTATTTCTCTGAGGCATGAGTGCCTGATGTGTTTTAAAGTTATAGGTGAAAGAGATGGAATTAGGGAGGAAAATTCTGGAAGTCTACACAATGTATGAAACCTGGAGAAGGAAATGGTCATATGCCATCAAAGGCCTCTTTCCTAATGGTGTAACAGTTTGAACAACAGGTCATGACGCTTTATCTACTTGACAGTCTATGAACAAGACATTCTTGGGACTCATTAGGATGATTTTAACAAATATAAGCCTGCCTTTTATTTAGGATTTGTAAGAAAGGGTTATCATTGAACTCTTCCTTTCTCTTTCTGAACTCCATAGGATGGATTTCAGATAGTGGATTTTCTGTGCTCTACTCACACTAATTTTCTTCATTTAATGCTGACTCCCGTCATAAAACTGTCTTCTTTGCAACAACTTCTCATGCCATCTGAAGACATCTGTGCATCGGATTTGGTTAACTCTGAAATGGCCTTTGCTATTTGCAGCCAAATGCCTTCTCTTGCCCTTCTTCATTGCTCTTTAATACTCTACCCTCAAATTCTTTATGAATTGGTCAATTTACGGCTACAGTTAAAATGCTTACAAATCTTTGTCTTCAAGGAATACACATAGTAGGCTTGATTTTAGTTCTAATTAATGTGTACACTGCTAACAATGGAGTGCATGTCCCTCTCTGCTATAAATCTCACAGGTAGAATAGTTTCTATTTTTTTCCACACCTGGCAGTGATCATGGAGGCATTCCAGATGGTTTGCATGAAGTCGAGAATGTTCTAGTTTAGACTGGGGAGCTCGAATTAAGGTTCATCCTTTGTTACCTACTCGTGAACCTTTTAGGTGTATGGTGGTATGGTTATAATATGATGTTATTATTTAACTTTTTTAAAAAATTAGAGGCAGTGGGTTCCCTACTGAATTTTTAGAAGGCAAAGACTCCTCGAATTGTCACTCAAAACTAGTCCAGGGAAATGAGAAACATGTTTCAATTATCTGCTGAATGAATTGAGAGTTAATCTCTTCACAGTCAACATCAAAGAACTGTGGGCTGAATGATGGCTCTCCTTCCAGAGGAGAAAACAGAACCGCAATATAAGGTTGAAACATGGTGTCTTGTCTCAAAACATCCAATAATAAACAAGGTGAACTCTGGCACAGATTTTATTAAATTTGGGGGCTGAGTTTACTCCTTGGTAACATAAACTGGAATATTATTGTTTTCCTCAGAGACATTTTATGCACAGTTAGTACAGAAGGGCAGCCTGCTCTCACACGATTCAACTAAAGATTCAGTGACAATAAGTCACCTTTCTGATATGACCAAGCCAGTCAGGAACTAAGCCAGAAGCTTCTTTCTACCCTGCTGTCTTTCCCATGTCTCAGGACAACTGTCCTTTAGTTTTCTGCATGTCAAAGTGTATGTGCTATCTCTAAGCCTTGGTGTTCTAATGTAATGGGGATTTCATTTAAAATAAAATCATAGAGTTGTGAAAGGTAAATGATGATCCGCTGTGGTTTTGTTTGGCCTGAAGACAACAACAAATGTTCACTTGCCTCTTTCACAGAAACCCAGATAATGTACGATGAAACGATTTTGATGATATGCAACTCCAAAATCCACCACACAAACACCTGCAGCTTGTGGAAATATTCCAGGAATTTTAAGAAGAGCACAGTGAGACGGTCAATCACCAGATGCCATTTGTTCCTTAAATCTGCAAAATAGTAAATTCACCCAAGAGCATAAAACGTTGTGGGTTTGTTTGTTTGCATTATTATTTAAAGAAGATCTTGTAACATTCAGATGGGAAGGAGAAGGTGCAAAGTAATAGTAGAGGATGCATTTAATGAATATCAAAATCTGGAGGAAACGTGGTCTAAAGCTCCCATGTCATGATGATTTAGACATGCACTGAGACTCCGAGGGACAAGATTGCTTTCCTTAAATTCATTTAATCAGTGTGAAGAAGTATTTTTTGACCATTTAAAGCTTAGCTATAATTCCCTAATTTCTTGGGAACATTAGGTAACTGAGTTCCCTTGAAATGACATCTTTCTTGCTTCCGTAAGTTCCAGGGGCTTAAAGAGGGAGTGGATGAAGCTCACCGGTCACCCCAGAAGAATGAGGGGCAAGTGTCTGTGTCTCTTTGCAACTGAGAGTGAACACTGAGTGTCTGAATGACCCAGTCCAAATTCCCGAAATGTGGTCAGACTCACCCTAATCAAAATTTTTAATCACATTAGTCATTCCCTTCTTCCCACCTTGTGCTAAGTAATAATATTTTGCAGACTGGGGTCATGCTTCTGTCTATAAGGGCTTTCCTGGTCCATGTGACTGGAAGTCACCATAGAACTATTTTGTGGCACCATCATGTCACCACATGTGTAGACAAAAAGCTCACCAGCCCAGACAGGTAAGACCTGAGCCTCTCTTTAAGGAGCTTCTTCTTCACATGGCTGGGGTGGTTGTAGCAGTTATTGTCTTCAGTTCTGAAAGTTTCAGTAAGGTCCCAGTTATTGTGGAAAATGCATATTTACAAAGTGACACAGATAATAGTTGATACAAAGATGTCAGTCATAACCGTCCATAATTTAGAGTTGTAGATGGCAAGTATATGAGGGAGTGCCAGAACAAAGGGCAGTCCACAATTTCCGGGGAGATCCTCTTAGTAAAGCTCAAAACCCTCATGAAGTAGTAGAGCAAATCTTAGTCCTGGGTTCTGGGTCCCATCGAGCTTGGTTCTTCTTCATCCTGAGGAATAGCCATTGCTTAGATATGGAAAGGGCCATTCTGGGTCCCTCTCAGGATCTTCCGAGATGAGGGGGTAAAAGGGACCAAGTTTGGGGGAATTTGCCTTTGGGAGGGATCTTCATCCTTGTGCCTTTTCATTTTCTAATCCTTTAAAGCACAGAACACCGGAACAGACTAAGTGTTCTGCCTTCTCTGCTCTGTTAGATAATGCGTCCTGGTCACCATGGACGTCTAGTTCTTGTCATGCCCCATTAAACATTACCTCAAGTCTATGAAGAAAAACAGAAAAAAGAGCCCAAAGAATAAAGAGGGAAAAACCCAAGCTGACAAGACAACAAAAAATCCTCTAGGAGTTGGCTTGATACGATAATTATCCCATCGCTCGTTTGTTCCTCCAGTTCCCAGGTCCTGAAACATTTGGACTGAATTACAAGTATGTTCTTAATTACCAGTTCCCTGGGGAAGTTTCAGACTGGTTTCTTTGAGTATGCATTTGAAAAGGCCCTGTCTAGAACTTTCTGAAATTCTACACAGCTGCCTGCCTCTGCTGCTAGTAGGAAACATCCCCGACTGAAGACACAGGTAGGAGCTACACCCACCCTGGGCCTGGTGGAGATACCTCTGGCAGATCAGGAGATGACAGTCAGTCATCTGCTCTCTTCTCCTACCTCAGATTCACAAGGAAATGATGGGAGCAATTGGAACCACAATGTTGTAGCTATAGCAACTAAAAGACCGCACCCCAACTTTTACTTCATGGACTGGATCAAATCTCTATCCATTGGGAATGAGTCCATTTCATTCACTGAGTCTGTCAGGCAGGATTTTCTGAGCAGCTACTGGTAGTGGGCGGGTTACCTGAAGTCTCTTCCTCCTCCTCTTCCTCCTCGTCCTCCTCTTCCTCTTCCTCCTCTTCTTCCTCCTCCTCCTCGCTGTCTTTCCCAAGCTCAGCCTTCTCAGCCTTATAAGGGCATCCCTCTGGTTTGTCATCCCCAGGCTCGGCCAGCTTCCTGATGTCCGGCTTCTCCAGGCTGGTGGTCAGATTCATCATGGCGAGGTCCGGAAGGCTTCCTTCGGGGTGGGCCAGTCTGTTGGCAGAGAGCAGCTGAGTCAGGGGAGGAAAGAGCATGGGAGAGATTGGAGTTGAGGGGGCAAGTAAAAGGAGGATAAATAAAATGAAAATCAGTGCAGGTTCACAGGCCTTGCAATGTGGGGTCATTAGCATCTTGTCACTTTTTTTTTTAAGCTCTTTCTAAAAACAAACTGTAAACTCAGTTAGGTCTTGTTAGCTTTTCCAATTCGGGTTCTAGTGATTAGTCACTATTGAGAGCTATCAACACCTAAACTTGACATTTTTCCCGGAGGAGAAAATGGTCAGAGTTTAGGATGTAGAAGCATGAAATGACAATCGTGTAGAGCAAGCATTTCATGGCTTCACGGGGGACTTACTCATTTTGGTGGATTGGTAATTTTTTCTTGATGCTGCTCAAAGTAATTGAAATAGAAAGGAAAAAGAGGAGATGAGAACAGAAGAATTATAAGGAATGTCAGAGATCACACATCATGCTACATATCATCCACTATCGCATTCCTGTATGCGGATGCAGTGGTCCTAACGCCAAGAGCATTCCAAGATGGCGTCAATAGCGTGCTATGGCTATGAACCCTAGGCTTGGCCACTGAGTTGAGAGTGGGCAGGATTGCAGGTCATAAAGGTGGAGAACAGAGAGACAACAGAGGCAAATCACGTCATGCTTTTTAAGGAACGCAGCCAACCATCCCGCAAGAATCCAGTCATTCACACTCCAAATAGGTTTTTAAAAATATATACATTCTTAAATAACATGTAATCGCAATCAACCTTTTGCACAGACTTATCCCACTCTCCCGTCATCTAAATCATAGGCAGTGGAAGCGAAATGCTTTTGGGAGTAAGAAGTCAGTATCACATGCCAGCCCACGGGCACCAAGGTTGCCTGAGGGACTAGCCATCTTGGGGAGACAGGGTGTGACAGCCCGAGTGAGGCATGGGGACACAGTTTTGCCGAGCCTGGACAGCGGGCATTCCAGCTTATTTCGTGTTAGACAATAACAAGTATCATCTTCATCCTACATTGTTAAAAAGTATATGTTTTTACTCATAGCCAATTTGAAGGAACATCTTTGGGCAGTAAGGAAATATCATGGAACCATCTACTGGAAATACTGATAATCTTCTCCATTTGTAATAATAAATTTCATTTGTAATAATGTATTTCAGCCTGGTTGTAACAGGAAGGACAATTAATAATGTTATCCTATCTGTATAATTGTGGGATCCAAGTATATTATCTAATCTTTCTGCAATTCACTTTTTTTCTATAAAATCAGTAAGTTTGGCTAGATAAAAATCTACACTTCCTTACAACTCACTAATTTTATATTTGAAACACACCTGTGATGCTGGGAACCTGTTGCAATGACTCAGCATTGTCCTTAGACTTTTCGAACCTTTATCATTCAAAAGGAATTCCTCTTAACAGGGTGCCAAACAGGTAAATTATAGGGTGCAGAAACATTTTGTGCATTGAAGAAAGACACAATGTCCTGAGGATGTTCCCACATTGGTGGAGGGAGTTGTGATGACGTACCCCCCTTCTTATTTTCCAAAGCTAGTCAATCCACTCTCCTGTCCTTGGGGAAGTCCCCCCCACTCCTGAAACTCCATTACCACATTTTCACACCAGCACTGCGCGTCAAATTTCAGGGGGCATACGTGCTGTTCTTGTTTTGCTGGGACTCGGCATATGAAATGGTGTTAAATGTAAAAGCAGTCAGTTGTCACACAATTGTCAATATTTATATGTTCTCTGCAGCACTGGTAGCGGATGCATTTTATAAGTGAAAAGATACTTCTCATTATGACATTTGGTGGAGGGATGACCATCTTGGAGTGCATTTTTCCCCTCTACATCAATACTGCCATGACTTCGCACTGATAAGAAAAAAACTTGCCAGGGATTAGAGTTAATCAGTGGAATGAAACTTACAGAGATGAGGCTGTTTCTGCGCTGTCATTCTGGGTATGTAACAAATAGCCCTCAAGCAAAGAGGCCCCCAGATTGTCTTGCCATAGGCGGGGCATATTGAGGGGAGATTAGGGAATGAAGGAATCAAAGAAAAACACTTGAGTTAAACCTAGTGGAAGTATGTCTAGAAGATTGACTTCGGAAACTCGTAACAGTCCACAAGAGATCGGGGACTAGATAATGCTGGGGAGAGAAGAGAACATAGTATCTGCATCTGAACCAATTATCTGTGTATTTCCATCTGACATGATCCTTAGGAGGAAACAGGGCATGTAATTCCTGGATGCCTTCTGGAGCAGTGTAACGTCAGGGGCTCGTAACGGATGACAGAGAAAGAAGGGAAAACCTGTATCGGACTGTCATTTACTTGACTCTAGGAGTCTGTTAACTGAGAAATTGCATGAGAAAATCTGTGTTCATAAAATGTGTACAGATGAAAATATTTTTAATGCCTGATTGGGGTTTACAATTTTAAAAAGGACACCTACGTAAAGCCTTTCATTTCCTTCCTTTTTTTTATAGCAGTTTTTTGAAGGCAATACAAAATAATGTTAAAGCATGCTCTTTGGAATCAGAAAGACTCAGATTCAAGCCTCAACTAGACAACTACTAGCTAGATGATTTAGAAAAACTCCCTACCCTGTCTCCCAAGTCTCAGTCCATTGATCTGCAAAATGGAGTAATAGCTACTACTTCACAGAATGCTGGGAAAACTAAGGTGATTTCTGTTAAGCTCTTAACACAGTGCTTAGTAAACAGGGAATATTTTTAAAGTAAAGAACCATCTGCTCATGATAGATCTTCATGTACCGCTTTTGTTCATTTGTATCATGAGAAGGCGGAGTTAGAAATATACCTTTGCAAGGAACCTCACCACGCTGGACAAGGGCTCATCTTGGACTCTATCATCAGCACATTGTTAACAGAACTTGTGTATTACAATGGCCATTCAGAAGAAAAAGCGCCAATGTTTCTTCCTTGGGAGTCTGTCCCCCCTACTCTCAACCTTCTGTGCTCTCTGCTGACTGCCCTCCACCTGCATTTGCTGAGGCTGGGCTGCTGCACAGGTGGGGCTGTCTACCCAATGTGGAGTTCATGGGCAGAACCAGCCCCCAGTTTGCCATAGTGAACAGCTGGACTGAATCTTTTGGAAAGCCTAAGTACCTCAATGTAGATACTCCCCCTCTCCCATGCCCGCAGTCAACTTTAAAATGGGATCCTTGTTTTCCAAAAGGTAAATGAGTAATCATGCTCCCTGAAACTTACAATACCTACAATACTGGTAAGTAATTGGGTGCTGATCCTCATGTTCAAGTTATGTAATCAGCACTTGAAGGAGATTTAAACTGGATTCTCAGAGAACTCCCTCCCCCACCTCCTTAAATCCCACTTTTTGCATGCTTCCCCCCTCTCCCCTGCTGTGGAGTTCATTTTCTTTTCTTTTGCATTGTCTTTATCCACACCTATAACTTCCTTGCCTTGCTTTTATGATGCTCCAGGTTTGGAGCTGTAATCTTTTCACTGACTATTTCTCCTGTTGCATTCTAACGAAGCAGGTGATGTTCTCCTCCTTGTGTCATCATTCATTCTTTCCTTCTGCACCCATGGCTTTCTTTAAATGTTCCTCAATGCATGCATCTCTCCATTTGTATCTACATAATTTTATTCTAATGATGGTTCTGAGGACTCTTCCTTTGAGGGCAGAAAGCCAGTCTTAAGGCTCCTGGGCTCCCTTGAAAAATGTAGCACTGGACTTGGTGTACAATGTGACTCACATTGTACATGTTTGGCCAATGGCTTCTAGGCACTGGATGGGCATTTTTATTTGAAACAGAAGAAACAAATTATGTTACATGGACAGTTGAAGAGGCTTAATTCTGTATTAGGAACTGACTTTGAGTAAATATATGAAACCACATATTAAGGTAGTTTCCATGAAAGAAAATGGGAAGTCCACCATTACAACATCTCCTTAGTCTAAATTCTATTCATTTTTATGACTATTCTAATTTGGAATATTTGGCAATGTAAAGTGCATCCACCCTATTCATTAGACTATTAGAGAAAAGAGGTGTCTTGCAAATTTCTGGTGTTTATAATTGGTATTTAAATAATACTTATACTGCTTAAGATTATTTTCTAGAATGCATACACACTTTTAGAAGATGGTATTCACAGATTAGTAAGTTTAATATCATATCTTAAATGTGCATGGTAGTAATTCCTTCTGAAAAAAATCTACTCGACAGGTTTGGGTATGATGGCTCTAGTTTCTGCATTTAAGACAGAAATGACCATTACTCCTGTTAAAACATTCTAATTCATTCTGTTTAGGAATCCAGTTGGAACTTCCCCACAAAGATTTGTATCATCAAAATTTTAACCAGTCAACCACTGTCCTCACCATCCCCACCTCATACTTTGTTAAGTCATGTCTAAATTTTAATCAACCCAGAAGCTGAAAGTAGGCATGTCTTCCCTTTCATCCAGACCTCACATTTACAAACACATTATTCTCCTTATGAAATAACACTGAACGTACAAGGAAGAAATTATGGGAGAAAGCTTCCTTAATAAAAGGATTGACTTACTATTTTCATCAAGACTAGGTCCTGTTCAAAATTGGACATGCTTTACACACAGCCTTTCAGAAGAGCAGTGAGGGAAGAGTTTATCGGGTAACATCCTCCCTGGGGAGTAACTCTGGCCTTTCTTAATATGAAAAGGGAAGATTCCACCGCAAAGAAGATAGTCCTAACAGTGGAATGTTTTGAGTTTTTAATTATTTTAGGTGGATTTTGATCATTCTAAGAATTCCTGAGCACATTCCCTGGCCTTGTGACTTGGGTTAATGGGGATAGGCTTTTTCTCAAGAGAGAAGTTCTAGACAACCGGAACCACAACTTGTATCAGCCCCTGCTGTTGGAGCCCATCAAACCAATTTCTGCCTTCTTACATAGGTCCCAGCCATCTCCTCATATAGCAGATGGTAAATACTTTATGGGAAGAGATAGAGAGAGACAGAGATAGAGAGAGACGAAGATGGATGGACAAGGGAAGAGAGGGAGAAGGATGGATGGAGAGGTATAAGAGTAGAGGGGAGTGAGGGGGAGAAGGTGGAGAGAGATTGAGAGAGAAGCTTCTTATGTTTGAAGAAATGACATTTCAATAGTTGCTCAAGATCTCCAGCTAGTGTCTATCAGCTAAAAACCTGAGGTTGACTCCTCTCTCTCAGGATGTCAACAAAACTGGCTCCCAAAGGAACCAGCCAGTCTTCATCCCTCTTTCTTCAGTGATCTGCACAGTGATGCATTAATGTTTCACCCTTTTTTCTGGAAGTTTTGGCTCCCAGGGTTTGCTATTTGGTTGTCAGCCTTGGAATTTTACATAGGAGAAAAGCAAATGGAATAGAAAACCAACAGATCTTTCAAAGATTTAATTTGTTCATTGGCTTTATTGTAAAATACGTGTTTTTATGACCTACATCACTGGCTATTCACCTATTTAATAAAGTCAGGATAGCTTTAGGAAATTAGATCTCCAAAGACCTTTTTCTCTGTACTCTTAGGGAAGTTGAGAATAACTCTGCGGACAACACTATCAAAGCTTACTCTTTATTATGTGTGGTCCTTTGCATGTTTTATCTCCCCAGCTGAGTGATAGGGCTCTAAGGTAGGGCCTTGACCCAGGGTCCATCTTTGCATCTTTTATGAAATCTGGTGACCTAAAAGATCTTTCTTCAATACAATGATCTTTTAAGTCAAGGTATATTTGAAGAAACCAATGTCTTAATTTTATTGTGACTATTATCACTTTATTCAGGAAACATCTACCGAGGGTCAACAGATGGGTGAGGCCCTGAGGTTAAGTGATACGTGGATACGGAGTAAATTATTAATACAGGGACCCTAGCTGAGGAGCTGACGCCTCTGGCAAGGGAGATAAGACAGGCAGGCAGAGAGTGTCAGAAGGCAAGTGTCAGAAGGCAGCAATGATGAAGTGCTGTGGAAATTCAGAGGAAGGGCAGATTCCTCGTAGCGGGGAACGTTGGCATTTGTGGGCAGGTTTGTGGCGGAGGCGGTTCTTGAGCTGAGCTCTCAGTCATGTGTCCAAGAGAGCGACGATGAGCTCTCTGGCCAGCGTTGGACTAATTGACCAAAGAATGAAATTAACGGGGCATCCGTTTGAACCAAGACCGAAGGCTGAGCACCAGCTGAAGACCCTTGGCCACCTCCGAATCCACTTGCAGCACCATTCGGGATAGATACCAAATGGTCTGGTTGGCAGACTACATCCATGAGCGTACCTGAAGACCACTGTCCCCTCTCTGATGACATCATTTTTCATTTACAAAACAGCAAAGTGTTTAACACACCACAAGACCATTAGAAAAAAAACAAACAAGAGAGAAAACATTGACATACCCACCTATTTATTATTAGATAAACGCGCCCATTGACTTTGGCATGGCTACGAGGTGAGAGATGGAAGCCCAAGGTGGCATGGGGATGGGGAGACAGGTGGGAGAGAGAAAGAGGAGACCGTTAGAGAGGAAAGATGCAGACTGTCTTGCAACCTTTAAGGCATCAGGTGTGTGCTCATTGATACTCCCATGCACGAAGAGGAGTCAGGGCAGCAAGACTCAGGAGAAAGGAGAAGTTAGATATAGTCAGGAAAAAAATGCTTGAAGGTAACAAGTCGCTCCATTTGTCTCGTCCCTTCCCCCAAAACACTTGACTAAAGATTGGTAATGTTTTAATTTTCAGAGCACAGTTATCAAATAGAAGACAATCTAAAAGGTGGATTCTTGCTCCTTTCCCCAAATGGAAAAAAAAAAAAAAGAAATCCTCCTAAGTAACCACAGGCCACATAGTATTCTCTAAGTTTTCTAAGACTGAAGTTAAAAAAAGCCATTTTGTTTCTCTGTGCACTGGAATATGTTCTAAAACAAAACACGGATAAATTGCAGGGATGGCTACTTAATTACCTGATGGGTATTTCATACATTATCATATATATATGTTATTATAGACTGTAGTTATGTTCTAATAGTACATATCTTATCAAGATAAGTGAAATAATATTCCTGAGAATACCTGCTTAGAAATAATAATAGTTTTTTTCTATTATCATGTACATCCAAACATTTTCCATGGTGTCAACTTCATCACTTCTCTAAGGCTAAACACAATAAAGTCTTCCTCAGACACAAGTGACATTTGCCTATACAACCTATGTGTGCACAAAAACACAGCACACACAAATGGGGGACAAAATGGGAAAACAGCAGCTGGGTATTTACAGAAACCACAGTACTGGAATCAATGTTAAGGAATACAATGAATCAATTATTCCCAATTTGTGGGCCAAGTTTTGTAAAACATTTACTAAGGAGGTGGGGTCGGAGAAGGCAAAGCATGCCAGTCAATCCCAACTCTGTAAATATTCTTTCTCTTCCTCATTTTGATCTCAATGTGGTCATTTATTAGGGCTCCAGGGACAAAAAATACTGTTAGTAAGGAAAACACCAGAATGGGAACAAGTTAGTAAAAAAGATGCGATGCGTATCCTACATTCAAAGTTAAAAATTGGGAACTTTCATATTACACTGTTGCAGGAAGTTCCAAAACATGGAACTTGAATTTGACCTGAACTTTGAACCTTTTAAGGCTTAGAAAACTGTTTTTTCGAAGACTGAAAATGAAAACCCATGTTCCTAACCCCTTTAGATAGCTGGTCTTTTATAGCCTCTCATCACTCTACATTTTCTTGGAAAATTAACTGCTTAAGGCATTCTTGGGGTGAAGCCATGGCCACGAGGAAGGCAAGCGATGACCTCAAATGGCTACAAATAATTTAGATCTTTCTTTTCTTGTCATGGTATGGAGGGTGAGGGCTGTGAGTGGAGCAGCCATGAAACAGTGAGAAATTATCTCCACATGAGACGGTAGTCCTTTCCAGAACCTCCATAATTAAATAATGTTCTACATGCTTCCAGGGAGTTCTGAGGAACAAATTCTGTTTTCACATACCCTAGGTCTCAAAAATTGTGATTCCTTTGAGCTTGTACAATCCTTGTTGAGCTGCATGGTCTTCTGCAAAACTGTGGTCCTGAAAATCTCTATTTTCCTGAAAAACTGTAACCCATATCTCTACCTGATTGTGTGACATTTGACATTAGATTCAAAGACATGATAATTTTAAAAAAGGCAGGAAAAAGCACCTACATCCTGGAGGAATTTTGAATGAGAAGAAAATAGAGATCCAAGGCAAGAAAGGCATTTAGAAGAAAAAAAAATTAAAGGCATCATTAGTGATCGCCAATCATGATATTTCTCTTATAAACATACAAATATACATTGCTGACCAACAGGTTTTTCTTGATTATCGAATAAGACTTTTTGAACAAATAGTTACTTCTCAGAGTTAAATATCAAACACTAATTTTATCCCTAGCAAAAGCAAGCAACGTCAAAATTGTCATCAAAAGTACTTCCACTAATTACTGATAAATCTTACTTTTCCTGTGCCAGGACTGCATTTGTAAGCTTTTAATCTTAGGGTGATTTCTCCTGCTAACAAGTTTGCCTAGAAACCATCTCTCCTAGGGGGCTCCCAGACTTCTAATAACTACCTTTTTTCCCCTAATGTTTGATTATCACTGAGAGCAGCCACAGACCCCATCAGGGCCCTCACTATGGTGGGGATTTGGGAGGAGATAGGTTATCGCTGAGCTTGCTTATTGATGCGGCCAAGACAGAAAAAGAAATAACAGTTCCTTGATGACTTTGGATTCTACTGGTTGGGAGCCATTCACAGATTGAAAGGCATCTGAAGCTTATTCAGCTTACCTCCAAAAAACACAATACGAATATGGGAAAGAAATCTGCTGGCTATCCATACATAGATAGAGATTATAAAATGGTTTTCACCACCAAAGACGAATTTTGGAGTCATCTATGACTCTAGTCTCTAGTATAGCAAAAAACCAAATATCCGGTGGTTCATAAACTGTGTGTGATGAAATAAGACTTCATCTTCTTTTGCTGTACTCATTATTTCCCTTGAAAAGGAGTTCAGAGCTAAGTCAAGGGACTAAGGGGATTGTCGGCTGGCATCTACACTCCCTGCGTATAGCCCTTTGCTCCCTCGGTTGCTCAACAAGGGTTTTTCCAGGAACTGAATCATCAGCTAAATCTGAAGCAAAGAGAGAAATCAGCATGAACGTTCATCAGAAGAATGCTTGCAATTGTGAGAGACCCAACTGTGAGATTTGTGATAAAACCATTGCGGTTGCAACACACAAGGGCGGGGAGAGAGATACCTCATCTGTTGCTTGCAAGCGATTTATATATTTATAGATGAGAAGACAACGGAGAGCTGATAAAAGCAAACACTGTCTTCACTTTATTTCCTTGCACGTCATGCTGATTTCTGGTAGACTGCAGATTCTATCCTTTCAGGCGAAGTTCATTTCCAAAGCGGAAAGGAAAATTCTGCCCATCGTATTTGGTATGCTCTCAGAAAACTCATCCTCTGAATCAGCCAGATCTCCTAAATGTTCTAAAAACACATCACAGCCCAGACACAAAATATCCATCACCAACTCTAAAGCATTTGCATCCGCGCAGCTATTTTAAATCTACTCAGGTGAGGATCAAGATCACTTGGTATTACGTCACTACGTAATGTTTTGGAAACTGCCATCAAATACGCCACATTTTTCTCTCATTTCTTATTTTCACTCACCCATGGAGAGCTCAAGGGTGAAACTCTAAGGTTGGTTATTGGTTTCCTGCAGGGGGCTTCCCCCCCCCCGCCCCCGCCCGCGCTGAAGTGGGGAGTCAAAGCTGTCTTGCCCAGAGCAAGAGGCTCATTCTTCTTGCAAGCGCTCACCTGTAGATGGCGCTGTCTTCCTTGCTGGGAATGGACTTCAGGTCTGTGAGCTCCAGGAACCGATCGTGGAAGTAGTGAAGGTGTAAAATGCACACCAAAAGAAAGGAGGTGGGGATGAAGATACGAGTGAACAGCTCTGCCACGGTAAACTGTTTTAAGCCAAGATCCTCCAGCCTGTAAAACAAAACAAAACGAAACAAAACAGAAAGCGAGTGCTTTTCTCAGGCACATTGGTTTTGGGGTAAATCACATCACCGTCTTTCACCGCCCTGTTATAACATTTCTTGCATCCCCCACTCCCGGGTGTTGGCTTTGATTTTTGTCTCCATCAATCCAACTGACCTGCTCTCCCAGAGGTCAGAAACAACCTCAATATTGCCAAATTCAGTGACTGCTTCGCCGTCTTTGTTTAATTCTGCCTCTAGTCCTTCTCGAAACAATTCTGGTCTTGGTGCCCCCACACTGGCCTGGTTTTTCTCTTCTGTTGCTGTTTCCTCCATTTTTTTTTTTTTTTAATTGGACCTCCAGATGTGACATAGACCCAGACTTCAGTGCTGAAGTCTCTTCTCCAGCTTATTTCCCCTCCACGTTATCTCACAAGTCCCACCTGGACACCATCTTTTCTATACACCATCTTAGCACCAGTGACTCAAATATGCATTTACAGCTCAGGTTTCTCCTGTGGACTCTCATGCCCAAATATCTAACAGAAGTTCTTTTGTTTTTTCCTATAGTTATTTCATATTGAGTGTCTTCCAAACAGTGTTCTTGATTTCCCAGTTTTGCTCAGTCACGCTGTCCTGCACCCTTGCCCGCCACAACTTGAGTCCTCCCTGTGTAACTGTCTACCCTGTGCCACATTCTGAAATCAGAAAGTCTGTCTTTCTTTGCCTTCGTAGCACATTCATCCACATTTCCTTCAGCCTCCTAGACATCTCTTGAAGCTGCCCCCTCTGTTATCTGTCTCTGCATCACCTGCTCTAGATAAAACCACCACCATTTCTCACAGGACCCCTGCTGCTGCTGGCTAACCCGCCCTGTGGTTTCTACCCTCACCCTCGGACAGCACATTTTTTCAGCCTGTCAAGAGTTCTTTAAGGACTTAAAAATGTCACCAAGAATAAAATGCCAACGAGCCCTGCCCATCCCGGGTGTCTGGCTGCGTTCTCTACCTCGGCTCTGTCCACTGTCCCCCCTTGCTCCCGGCAGCTGAAACGTCCCTGGCTTCCTCCCTTGTGCCAAACTCAGTCTTGTCTCAGGATCTTCCTGTTTGCTGCTGGAATGCTTTTCCGTATCTCACTCCCAACTCACACTTTTCTTAAGCCCTTCAGGGGGAGAGTAAATGGCACCTCCTCAGGGAAGACTGCCCCGACCACTCCGTTTACAGTTTGTACCCTCACTGTTCACTACCTCGCCCTGTTTTAGTCTCCTGCACAGACTTGCCACAATTTGTAACTAATTTATTTGCATATTAAGTAGGGTTTTTTTGTTTTCATTTGTTTGTTTGTTTTTTGGTCTCCTCCACTAGAACATAAACTCTGCAGTGCTTAGGCTCTGTCTGTCCCGCTTCCTGACGGGTCCCCAGGCCGAGCCAGTGTCTGGTACATGGGAGGCATTTGATAAATATTTGTTAAATAAATGTTAAAGACGGGTCAGCCTAGCTACATGGCGAGCCTTTCCTTTTAAGCTTTTCTCTTTCCCACCTCAGTATACTCCTTCAGCTCCATGCCCCATTCTGGTAACTCATTCCAGAAGTTTACAGCAGCAAATCATAAAAGGACACAGCACATGCACAGATCTATTACACGCACATGAATAATGATTTCCTCATTAGTCCACTAGCGCTTTTGCTATGGCCTCAAGTACTCCTTAGAATCTTCGCACCAGCTCCGTAAGCGAGGAGAGACTGCTGCTTTTTATCATAAGCCTAGGAATCAACTAAACTGCTGAACGGAACTTCAGCTTGGGAAGTAGAAGGCATGAGTGATGAAGGACGAAGCAGGTATTTCACAGGAAACGGCGGGTTAAGCCTTTGCCTTCGGCTCAGGTATGGTTTTGGGGTCCTGGGATCGAGCTCCCCATCAGGCTCTCTGCTCAGCAGGGAGCCTGCTTCCCTTCTTCTCTCTCTGCCTGCCTCTCTGCCTACTTGTGATCTCTCTCTCTCTCTCTGTCAAATAAATAAATAAAGTATTTTTTTAAAAAGTTATTTCATTAAAATGGGGCTGAAAATGCACTTTTTGGTTAATAGTCGTTAAGTACATACTCTACGTGTCAAGCCTAGGGCTTGGCAGGGAGACCACAGAAGGACCTGTTCTCAAGGAACTTACAGACACTGATGATATCACAGTTTACTAGAACCTCCCCCAAACGATGTTTGAACAAGATGCATGGAAATCTTCATGCCATCTGTCCCTTTCACAGCCCATTTTATACCAAATTGCTTACTTTTCTTTTTTCAATCCGGTCATATTTTGCCACAGGCCTGGGAAGTTCTCAAACTGATATGTGTATATAAAGATAAGCACCAGCATTGTGTAAATCACCACAGACATCCAAAAATACTTTAGGATTCGCCTCCACCATTCGTAGTGCACCTGTGAATCAGACATCGAAAAACACACAAGAAAAAAAGAACTGATTAAAAAAAAAAAAACAAGCACCTCATATATTCAAGCATGACAAGTGATGATGTTGACAAGTACTCAAAAATCAAATATATTTCATTTTTGGCTTTTGAGGCTCTGTTCCTCATAGAGTCAGCTGAGTCTGGATTGGAACATTAGGACTACGAGAGTTGCTAACGAGGTCTTGGGTTAAGTCACTCGACCCTTCTGAGCTTCTATTTCCTCCTCTGTGTACCTACTTTGAAAGCTGGAAAGAGGATGAAATCATCATAATTATAAGCTAGTCTATGGGAGGCATTCAAGGAATTATATGGTAGATGCTGTCATTGTGGTAGTTATTGCTGGGAGAAAAAATTGCCTCCATTTTGAGATTCCAGTATTTCAAAACTTCATCAATTTCGATTGAGATACTTTTGTCTCTACAGGTGAATTAGTGTAGTTGTTTCATTTGTCCTATTGGCTGCCTGCAAGAACAGTGTCCTGTTACACTTGTTTCTATCACTGAGTAACAATTTTTCTGTAAGTTAAGACTGAATTGGTGGAGATCTTCTTATATTTTAGTGGAATCTTCCATAAATTCTAATGGATAAAATACTAAAGAAGCTGAGGTATTATGCATACACACACACACACACACACACACACACACACACATACACACACAGGTTCCTGATCCTAAAGTCTGAGGTACAAGTGAACGGGGTATCAACCCATATTTTATATTACCCAGCTGCTGTTCTTCACTGGCTGTTGAATAGTCAGTGAAATTAAAAATTGAAATTGAAATTGATATTAAAATTGAAAATTGACATTAAATGTGGTATTAAAATTGAAATTAAAAATGAATTTAGTTACACAGGTTTTCTTTTTTTTTAATCAAGAAGTTTTGAAAAACTTATGAAGTTTTTTTTTTTTTACTTTTTAAGAACCCCAAATTTTAAAATAACATATATGCTGAAGACAGTCATTTCCCTTTCCAGACCTTCTTCATTTGCCTTTGAATCGCACTGATCACTTTAGATACTACATTCGTGGGATGACAATCATTTAGAATCTCAACAAAGGAAGCTCCCATGTATTCCTGGGCTGGCTACCAGGATTAAAAAAAGACAGAGGACGATGGTTTACCTACCTGATACAAGGCCACACAGAACAGAAACAGCACCATGTAGATGATTTTGTACATCACAATTTTACCCTCGAAGCTGACGAAGAAGAACATTCCTCCGCAGACGTAGATCCAGTACTTGATGAACATGGCCACCACCAGATTGCCCAGGACCTTCATAATGTCCTGGTCATCATCTTCTTCCACTTCCTCTTCTTCTTCCTTCCTTCTCTCTTGCTTCTCTTCCTTGGCTTCCTCTTCCTCCTTCTCTTCAGGCTCTCCTTCCATTTGTATATCTTGCTCGTCATCTTCAAAATAGAAGACCATGCAGTTACACTTAGTTGGTTCCCCACCCAGAGCCACACTTTGACCGTGTGTTGCATGGGTGGGGGGGGCATGGAAGCCCACGTTTTCTGTGTTACTCTGTGTTTTGAATGATTTCAGATGGTTGCAGTAAACAAGGAAGTTTATACCCAATCATAATCAACTTTTGAATTTCATACAGTTTAAAAGCTATGAACACGGGAATATTTTATGCTCATCTTTTTTATAATACCTAACTTCATTTCCAGTATCCAATGACTTTGAGTATTACAGGATCTAGAAAATTAAGCTTTGAGTACTACAGGATCTAGAAAATTAAGAACAGGGACTCCCCCTGCCCTCCATTCCATGGTTTTGCTTTCCACCATTGCAGTTACCCGAGGTCAACCACGGTCTGGAAGCAAGTGATCCTCCTCCTGACACATGGTCAGGTCAATAACAGCCTAATGTTAATGTCACCTGCCTGTGTCATTCACCTCATCTCATCGCATGGGCATTTTCTCATCTCACAGCCTCACTAGAGGGCTGAGTACACCACAAGAAGATATTTTGAGACAGAGTGAGACCACATTCACGTAACTTTTATTACCAAGTATTATTATAATACTTCTTAGTAGTAGTTGTTCATGTCTTATGGTGCTTAGTTTATAAATTAAACTTTATCATAGTCTTGGATGTTCAGGAAACGACATAGTATCTTCAGGGTTCAGTACTATCTGTAGTGGTAGGCATCCACTGGGGTCTTGGAATGCATCCCCTATGAATAAGGAGTCCCCTGCACATGACAATAACACAGATTAAAATGACGATATCGATTTCAAATTCTGATTGTGTCAGGGCTCTGAAAGTGTGACCTTGGATAAACCATTTAACTTCTCTGAACCTGTTTCTTCTTCCCTTAAGTGGGAATCAATTTTGTGAGGATGGAATGAAGACGCATTTCCAAAAGCTCTTTGTGAGCTCCCGCATGTGCACGAAATCGTCCCCACTGGGGCCCTGGTTTTCCATCACTCCAGGTCACGCGCAGCTTTTATCTGGTCTGAAGCACAGAGGCTTTCTGATGTATGTGGGGTGTCCTGTCTCTGTCATTTGCTGAGCACAAAACTCTCTAGTCACACTAATTTACCTTTTTCTTCATTTTCCTGACTTCCGATTTTGATCTCAGATAGAAGAGCTTCTTTCTCTTGAAGAGCTTTTTGCTCAGTGAGGTGTTGCCTCAGCAGGAGCCAAAAAGTAATGGTGAAAAGTATCTGAAAGCAGAGAATTAAGAATTAAGAATTAAGCCACCCATTTGAAATGTAAATACAATTCAATATATACAACGTTTTCTCCACATTTCAGCAGAAACACCATAAATAAGCCTCTCCTTTGGAGACAGTCGGGCAGCCACTGGATTTCACCTGAAAGTCACTGGCTTTGAAATCCCCTTTGCTGAAGACACGAACAAGCGTGTTGAGGGCCAGGAGGACATTTGGCAGCAAGCTGGGGCCCAGGGAAGGTGTCCCGACAGCCCAAACTACTTCCATCTGGGCCGGAAGTCAGCTTTGGCAACTGATCTCCCGGGAGGGAGAAAGTCCTTGCTTTCCTGTCCCAACTGTGACATGAGCACCATTACAACAGGAAGACATATTTCTTCCGTAATACTCGTTGACTTTGCGATGTTCCTTGGAATGAAGAATTCCACAGATGGGGAAAAAGAACATTTCATCCCGGAAAACAGAACTCTCTAATATCCTATTCATCTCCCAAAGCTGAAGGAAGAATTGTTTTAAGTGTCCACACTTGTATTTTATGGTTTTGTGGAGGGTTGGGGGCAGGGGGCAAGCTGATGCTTTTTGGGGAGCTCCTTCTTCAGGAGATAGAGGACCTAGTACATAGTATTTGTTTTGTACTAGCTTTACTGCAATACAATTTACATGCTATATACAATTTATCCATTTAGAGCATGTGACTCTGTGGTCTTTCATGAAGTCACAGAGTTGTGCAACCAACACTGCAGTCAGTTGTAGAATATTCTCATCACTCCAAAAGCCTCAGAGCAGTCACCCTGTTCCTGTCCACCTAAACATACTAAACATTCTTTGGTCGGTGGCTTCTTTTGTTTGGCATAATGTTTTCAAGGCTTATTCCTGTTGTGGCACCTCACTTCTTTTTATTATTTGATAGTATTCCATTGTACAGACAGCACTTCATTTCTCAGTTGATGGGCATTTAGGTGGTTACTTTTTTGGAGGTTATTATGAATAACACTGCTATGAGCATTCACGGGCAGGCTTTTGTGTGGACATAGGTTTTCAGTTCTGTTGGGTATAAAACCTAGGAGTGGAATTGCTGCGTCTTATGGCAGTTCTGCGTTTAACCTTTGGAGGAACTGAGAGACTGTTTTCCAAACTGTTTTCCAAAGTGGCCGCAGCATTTTCCAGGCCCCCCAGCATGAGGTTCCAGTTTCTCCACGTCCCCAATAATACTTATTATGGTCTGCTTTCTTCTTTTTTTAAGATTTTTCATTTTATTTTTTCATTTGAGAGAGAGTGAGTGAGAGAAAGGGAGCAGGGGAGAAGGAGAAGCAGACTCACCGCTGAACAGGGAGCCTATGCTGGGCTCGATCCCAGGACCCTGAGATCATGACCTGAACTGAAGGCAGATGCTTAACCGACTGCGCCACTCAGGTGCCCCTCATCTACCTTTTTGATCCTAATCATCCTGCTGAGTGTGAAGTGGCTTCTCACTGTGGTTTGTAGTATGATTTTAATAAATATTTGCCAAAGACATGAAAAGAAATAGACAAATGAATGGGTCAGTATTACTTGGAATAACTGCTCACTTGATGGTCCATAATTACCCACTTCTCCTTTGCCTTCAGCATAAACCGGTCCCAGTCAGTCTGGGACAACATGTGTAGGGCCAATGGAAGCCAAGATCCAGAGTGACTCCATTTCTGAAAACCTGGCATTCTACTTCTGAGAGTCACAACAAATTGAACTATGGCTGCAATTTGGGAAAGAAATATGTTTCTCTAGTGCATGTCTAAGGAGCTTAGGAATGCTCAGCGGAAGATGAGACCCCTTTCCTGGAAAAGGTGATCGACAAGCCCAATTTGGAAAGCGCGGTTGGTGTAGTTGATGGAGTGGAGAAGACTCCCTAGCAACTGAAGGATACTACCAAGGATCTGAGTCTTACTTCCCCAGAGTGTCAGACCTCTGGGGACCTGGGACATATTCTTTCTTTCCTCTCATTTTCCATCACAGCGACCCATTCAGTACTCTGCAAAGAGTGTGTTTAATAAAGTACTTTGACAAATGTCACTGTGATATTTTATGATCTTAGGTTGTGTTGTTATCTATGATAAAGACTTGCATTTTTTTTTTTTTTTAGCTCCTGGGTACATTAAAATATAAGTGGAGACCCTACTTTCTTCAGAATAACACTGTTTTGTTTTGTTTTTTTTTGTTTTGTTTTACAAGTAATACATTTAAGTGGAGACCCTACTTTCTTCAGAGTAACACTGTTTTGTTTTGTTTTGTTTTGTTTTACAAGTAATACATTTAATTCCCTGACCTCCAAGAGCTGTTCATCTTAGATTAGACTGGAGGTTGTTCAACCAGCTAGCTGGGATACTTTTCAGATGTCTCACCAATATTCCAAGCCAGGCTGCAATGGATTTGCGTAGTCAAAAGATGAGGTTTTGAATTTCTCTTATAAAGAAAAGACTAGCTTCTCAGTTTCAGGTGTGTGTTTAGGGGGAAGGTCAGGGAGGGAGAGAAGGAGTGGGTAAGAGTGTGAGACTAATGTGACTTGTCAGTGAAAGTACTCCGTGGGACTGTCATCATGGAGTGAGGGTTTGAGAAAGAAAGGAAGGAGGTTGCCATGGTCTGTGAACACAGGGGATTATGAGGTAATTATAGTCATCACTATTCACCTGCTAGGAGTTTCTCCTCTACCCCAATAAACTTCACCAAAAGGTCTGTTATGAGAACCAATCCTTGGTCTACTAGTTCCCCGTTCATGCCTAGTTGCCTTGGATATGGGGTATTTGGTAACCTGTAAGAAAGGAGCTTGCTCTCCAAAAAGGTGAGCTTTGTGAGATATAAATTCATGTCCTTTTCAGAGAATGATTCTCTGCCTAGAGGAGAAAGGTGTTTAAGGCTCATAGAGTAATGACACAGGACTGCTCTCGCAGGTCTTAACACAATGTTATCAACACAATGGACACATGTGGTTTAGAGTCGACCACACTGTCCACAAAACAGAAAGGTTGGGGCACATAATCTGAAGTCAAGGCTATTAAAACAGGCCACAAAAGTAATGAGTACTGGGAGATCATGAACCTTGTTGCTACCTATGAAGGCCTACCATATAATCTGCAGAAGGAAAAACCAGAAGTGTCATACTCAATTTTTGCTGCTAACAGCGTTTTTGAACACATAATTGAAGAAAAAATGTTGTTACTAATAATCAGTGATTATCTGTAACAACAATGCATTCGGCCTTTTTTGAAAAATGGAGATCAAAGAAAGTCCTCTAACCCTTGCACACATTTTACCCTGTATTTTCTTATTTCCCCTTGTAATTTCTACTATACTGTAATTGACATTAAAATATAGCAGACAGTATTTTTCCTCTCAGTGGAAAGCCTTGTTATTGTAAATAAAATCTGAAAGTGTGGTGTAATATTAGAGAGACTACTAAGTAATATAAATTGTTTCCTAGAGTTTTTAATCTATTCATTTTTGTAAAACCTCAAATGTTTGGAACCCATGTGAGTAAGTCTGTGCTCAGATATGCTTCTTATGATTATTGTGGATTTGTTTCAACATTTTGTTTTCTTGTTTTCCTATTAATTTACCTTGGAGGCAAGTTCTCCTGGCTCTTTCTTTTCTAAAAATCCTGGGACCTTCTTAATTTCGGGAAGTTCAAAACTCCATATATACTGTAATATCAGCAACAGATTTCCGTAGACAACCATGAAAGGAGAGCTGATCATGGCATATTTTCTTCTGTTGCGAATCATCCAAAGGGTGCATGACCAAATCAACAACACAAAGGTCAACCAGCTGTGATAGGTGATACTCCAAGCCTCGAGGGAGAAGGAAAGAGACAACACAACGATGGTGAGTACAATGTGGAGTCCCTGCTCTCTGCTGAGTTAGAAGTTGTCTAAAAGGAAAAGTGAATAATATTCAATCCAGGGAGAAGAGGGAGTGTGAAATCATGGAGAGACATCCCAACCTGGGGCATAAGGACAAACTGAAGAGAAAGACTGATCTCACCAAGAACATCATTGTTTTTTAACTTCCTGCAGGGAATGGAGCTGAGGGCACGGGTATGTTCCTTCTAAATTTTTTCCCCTTTAGGTAGAAAGGTCTTCATCTTCACCCTACTTTACAGTATTGAAAGCAACTGTAAGTGCTTCATCCCTTCTTTTTCCAAACTAGCTTGAGAGTGATTTAAGTCATTTAAGAGTGGCAGGTCAATGTGGTCATAGCTGGGCTCCGAAATGGAAGTCAAGGGCATCACTAGGGTAGGAACACAAGTTGGGCATCAGAGATCACTCTGGGATTATCTGAGATGTACACCATAGAAATCAGAAAATTTACACAAGGAAGGTGTGTCATTGGCTTCTGCACACTCCAAACAATAAAACCAAGTTCATTTGAAGGTCAGCCTTGGCTTTTGTCCTGCAAGGAGTAGGATTAAAGAGCCATCAGACTCATTGGACAAATGATACATCTCCTTCCATTCACATGAAATTTGCAAAGAATCAGAAATGTATCTCAAAGGGCAGCTACTGGAACAATACCTAAATCAGGCTCAAGACTATTAACAACTTTCGGAAATCTATTTTTTCTTACCATGATCTCTGATACTAAATCTTTGTAAAAAGACGTTTAAAAGCATTTTCTAGATATATTTGAGGCTAATTGAGTCAACTGTATTCCTGAATATCATGAATTACCAAGAGTTAGTTGGACAGTCCAAAATGTTTTACAAGTCTCTTTTGTTTCTGGAAAATAGAGAAGTATTAAGATAAAGGAAGTCAACATGGAACAGTTATTTCCTCTCAGCAATTTGCAAATTTGTCCTAAAGGACAGCTAGCTTTTTAAGTGGCGGATTATTTAAAATTTTTGGTTGAAACATGATAAACACAAGCTGGAAATTAAAATTGCTCTTATTAAAATTATATTAGTGACTGATAACCACTAGCAAGGCTGAATTATTTTCATGAAAATATGATTTCTTGAAAGTATTGTTTATCAGAAGTTAGGTAACATTAAATGCTTTTGCATTTGCATTAAATAGTGTATTTAATGCATTTATCCCAATATGAAATGCAGATGAGACTGCCATTTTTGTGTGTGACCCAGAATAATCTTATCTTCAGAGATATCATAATTCTAGTAGATTGTCCCCCTCCTCCCCACAAACTACTCTTGGGAAGGTGAGGGTGATAGAGGAAGGAAAGTAAGTTAAGAGGGTTTTTTTTTAAACCTCTTTCCTTTTTAGTGTCTAAGTCACCTATGCCTTTCAGTGTGGTGGTTCAGCCATTTCTGCATTACGTTCAGTTTCCAGATTGCCTGATAGTGTAGCAAATTTGTACTTTGTAGTTTTGAATAAATACATGTATCATTCTAACAGACTTTGCTCCCCAGGACTGTCCTTTCTGTCTGTGATTAAAATTCTGTTGCAGTAGGGTGCTTCTGTGGAAGGCAGGCACTTTTAAAAACACTAATATTATGGCTCTGTTAAAACAATGAAAATGGCACCAGATAAGGGCACGTCTTTAATGAAGGATCTGCTCTGTTATGTTGTTTTTACAATAGATTTTTTCTACTAAGTAGCAAAATGTGTATTCCAAGTTTTTTTGTTTTGTTTTGTTTTGTTTTTAAGCTCTATTTCTTTACAAAGAAAGACCAAACTAGGGGTGCCTGGGTGGCTCAGTCGGTTAAGTATCTGCCTCCAGCTCCAGTTATGATATCAGGGTCCCCCCTGCATTGAGCTTCCTGCTCCGTGGGGAGTCTGCTTCTCCCTCTCCCTCTGCCTTCTCTTCCCTGCTGCTTGTGCACGTGCTCTCTCTCTGTCAAACAAATAAATAAAATCTTAAAAAAAAAAAGATCAAACTGAACTGGCTTATTTTTAGAAAGAAGAAAAGTGTATAGATACTCTATTGAGTTCAGAGTCAGAATTGTATATTTCATTTATAATTGGTATTTTAAAATTAGAATTTTATTACAGTTTAAATTAGAGGTTGATATATCAAAAATGTCAAAAGGTACCAAGAGCACAGAATTAATATTATTTAAAGAACAGAGTTTGTAATCACTAAATGAACCATCTTTAATTTCCAAGAGCTTTCTCTTTGCCAGCCCTCTCTCAGATGCGCAGTGGTCCTTACGAGAAGCTGACATTGACTAAACATGCAGGTACATTTGGAAGACATCTTGAGGGTGTGACTGGAGAAATTGTGTTTAGGTATTTCCCCTTTAGAGGTATAGAATATTTTCATTTTTTATCATCAAAGTTGTCATGGGATCTCACCATTGACCACTAAATATGGAATATTTTTGTCATTTTTTGGACGATTTTATTTATTTATTTGACAGAGAGAGAGAGAGAGCGCGCCAGAGAGCACAATGGAGGGAAATAATAGAGGGAGCAGGAGAAACAGGCTCTCTGTTGATCAGGAAGTCCAATGTAGGACTCAATCCCAGGACCCTAGGACCATGACCTGAGCTGAAGGCAGATGCCCAACCAACTGAGCCACCTGCACCAATAGGGAAGAGTTTTGTGTTAGTTAAGTGTTAGGCATCTCAAAAATAAATCAGATTTCCCATACAAGCTTGTTTTTAAGAAGGTTATAAATTAGAGGGTCTTTTATTTTCTATCCCTAGGCTAAAGGACTATTTTTTTGAAGCTGTGATGCCCGAGATGGAAGAAGTGAGTATAAACACACATCAACTGAGCACGCACAATCAGAAAAGCTCTTGGAAACTCTGGTTGACGTTCATACTGAACATCATATGAACGTTCATATGAATTTGACTTTCATACTGGTAAAAATTTACTGCAGCTAAGATGGAGTAAAGTCTCACTCAAATTTAGGGTAAAATGTGAATGTAACTCTCACTGTCTGAAGAAAATAAAAGCAGTCTGTGTTAACTTTGGACACCTTCAATACCACACAGAAAAACTACCCAATAGATCTTTTAATTTTTAAAAAATGTATTATTATTATTACTATTATTTTATAGAGGGAGGGAGAGAGCAGGGGGAGGGTAGAGGGAGAGAGAATCTTAAGCAGGCTTCACACCTGGGGCAAAGCCCAATGTGGGACTTGATCTCACAACTTTGAGATCATGACCTGAGCTGAAATCAAGAGTTGGACATTTAACTGACTGAGCCACCCAGGGGGACCGCAATAGATCCTTTTAAATTGGCAAAAAAGGGAACAGTCACATTTGACAGGCTAATTTGAGAGAAATATACTAATATTTAAAAAGAGGCTAAATAGAACAGAACAGGATTTTGAAAACTGTAGTATGAGGGTCCCAAGAAAAATAAAAATAAACCAACCATCCCCCGCCAAGACATTAGGGAGATTAGAAACTGGTGCCAGCCACGAGAGGACTGTGGGGGCATTTGTGG
Organism: Lontra canadensis; assembly: GCF_010015895.1. NCBI lineage: Eukaryota > Metazoa > Chordata > Mammalia > Carnivora > Mustelidae > Lontra > Lontra canadensis. Next base: position 6,789,389 of record NW_022631051.1, read on the forward strand.
AGCATGACCGCTGTCCCCTCTCATACATACCATCATGGCAATGAGGGCACAGATGTAACTTTGTTTCATAATAAACTGGAACACAGAGACCATGGCGTGAACTTTAACGCTTCGTTTCTCCTCATGGCTCCTTTCCTCCTCAAATTCTTCCTTCTCATCCTCTTCTTCCTCTTTCTTTTCTAGATAGAGAGATAATTTATATAACTTGATGCTAATATGTAAACTCTGGATAAATGTCCCCAGCAGTGTAGCACATATATGGTTTTAATACTTTTATTTAAGATTTTAGAGATGATTTCCAACTAACAAAGCCTTTAGATTCAAACAGATTCAGTAAGTGTTGCCTGGTCAGTGTAATGGAATCCTGCACTCAGAAATCCCAGAAAGAAAATTTGAATTTAAGAGATGATGGAGGGTAGCCTGTAAGATGGTTCCCAATGATCTTACCTCATGATCATGTATTCCTCTCCCCTTGAGTGTGGGTGGGACCTCACAAATAGGAGGGATGGTATAGAACTTCCAAGATCAAGTTTAAAAAGATCGTGACTTCTGCCTTGGCTACTTTCTCTCATTTTCCTGCTCATTCTGAGAAGCCAGCTGCCATGTTATAAACTGCCCTAAGAAGAGGTCTGGGAGGCAAGGAACTGCTTGCTAGTCTCTGGCTAGTTAGTAGTCAGCAAGAGCTTGAGGCCAGTCAATAACTCATGGGTGTGTGTGAAAGCAGATTCTCCTCAGGTGAGCCTTTAGATGAGACCACAGCCTGAGCCAGCAGCTTATCTATAACCTCATTGGAGACCTCGAGCCAGAGAAGCTCACCCTAGTCACACCTGATCCCTGCCCCCCAGAAACTGTGACAGTAAATGTTTTAAGCCACTAGTTTTTGGAATAATTTGCTTTTCAGTAATAGATAATTAATAAAAGAGTATCTGGAGTACAGATATAGTGAAGGTGCAGAAAACCAACCAGACAACCAACTGAGCAACCATTTTGCCAGCGTGAACTTGGTAACCCATATCATGCTGAGGCAGAAAGTCATACTAAGAATGGAAATATCAGATTAAAAGCAAGAAAAAGTGTGGAGGGCTGAGGAGAACAGGACCAGCAATGGAAAAGAACTGGCACAGTAGTGAAAGAAGGGTTTCTCCTCAAGATCCTCCTCTACAGGTCTGGAAAACTAATTTGATTTCAAACATGAAGTAATGAGTGACACACTTATGTGAAACATCCTTTCTGTCCTGTTCAAATTAAATGGGTCGCATGTAAGTGGGTTGCATCAGGGAGTTGCTCTACACCACAAAGAGGAAACATAAACCACCAAAAACCCAGTGAGCGTGCACAGCACTCTCCAGAAGTGAGTGTGGCATGATGTGGCAGTATTTCCTCGTGCACAAGCCCACTGCCTTCCACCCCTCCAATGTTGGGACTGGGGGCTATAAAGGAAGTCCACAGATGGGAGACAGGAAGAAATGGAGTCTGAGGCATTTTTCCAGTTCCTGGTGCTACTTTTCTGGTTGTAACACTGTCTGCGTATATAGATTCAAATTAAAAAAAAAAAACAAAAACTAACTTTCCAGCTTTTGTTTTACCTTTGGAAGTCCAGGTTATGATATGAGAAGGTGTGCGTGCCCTGTCAGTAGCCAAATTCTGCTCATTTCTCTTTATGTTAAGTCACGGGTAATGAAAAGACACCTGGCCGTGACTTGAGTGTCCCAACCTTTAGAAGTTGCAAATGCTGGTTCCTGGGCCTGTCCTTTGTAATTCAGATGCCAAAGAATGGAAGAACCCGCTTTAGAGAGTACAGTATTTCCTTGAGCTACTCGGTAAGTGAAAACCTTGGTTTAAGCCCAAGTTATGAACTGAAACACACGCACATAGAAAGCAGAAATGGGTAATTAACCCATGGAGTCTGGTGCTCCATGAAGATGGCAGGTGCCACCTGGGGGTGGGGGGATGGGCGGGGCTACTAGCTTAGGGACCTGAACTCTGTCTGACCTTACTAAGGAAGGCTGCAGAGTGTGACTAACCCTTTGTACTGCTCAGTGGATACCGGGTCAAGGACAACTGCAGGGAGTACTATAACTACACAGAACACTATAGTAGAGTAAGTCCGACAAAGAATTATGAAAAAAAAAAATACATTAAGCTGACTGTATCAATAATACAGACTGGAGAGTTGCCCAGTTGCTGGCCATTTACTCAAGGTAGGATCATGGGTCACAACTCTAGGTTTAATCCCATATAAACAGAAAACACCTGCATGTACTCTGCTTTTATATTTATCCCTCAGTAGCAAACTTAGTTAATTCTCCCTCTATGAATTGATGATAGGCATGGTCTCTGGCAGGACAGTGACAACAGTGGTTGAGTCAACTGTTGCCTTGCAGGAATGAGGGTCTAACATTGCCAAATATTCACATTGTTCAAGGGATTCCAGAAACTTCCATATCTCAGTCAGAGCTGCACTTTCAAAATGTTGGTTATTTTCGTTTTTTCGCTTCAGAAAATGCTGTGTAGGCCAACCAGACAAAACATGACCCAGGTCACAGACACCAATTTGTCATCTCTAGGAATGACCTGTTTTCCTTCAACATAATAAACTGAGAGAGACGGGAGGAAAAGGTCTAGTATAAGTTTCCAACCTCCCATTCTCCCCCCCCCCATTTTTTTTACTAGACAAAAAGTTCTGAAAACATTCATCCATTAACCAGCAGAATTTCTGACCATGATTATAATATCAAATTCTAGAAAAAACAAAACACACATACCCACATGGGTTTAACACCATAAATGAGTTGACATGTTTAAAACGATTTTTTGCCCTTTATTTTTCAAAGCTTTCAATTATACCATTATTTTGTACAGAAGGACAAACTAGCCATAGCAATATGGTGGGGCGATATACATGACTGAAGGAAAGAAGCTTCATTATGCTGACCATGGAAGACAATACCCGTTAGAAAAAAATAGAATGGACACAAGAAACAATGAAACGCAAAGAGATGTCCGGCGCATGCATGAGAGGAGACGAAAGCAGCAGGGCTGGCTTCTTACCTGAGGAGTCTTCGGAGGGCTGCCACCGGTACTGGGGGGTGGAGTACAGCTCGGCTTTGGCAGGGCCGTTCTCTATGGGCAGACTTGGGTGGATGGTATGGTAGTCTACAGGATTGCCGTTCACAGTCACCAGCAGGCCCTGGCAGGGGAGCGCGGGGGCAAAGGCACAGTTGTGTTTCCAATGTGGACACACTGCCTCCTTGCCTTGTGCTAGCTAGACAGAACCCTACAGTGGAGAACTGATTGACAGCTGAACGAGGTCGTCATTTACCCACTTGAGCAAAATGAATCATCTACACTCCTTGGTTCACATCTATTTTCCAGAGTGGTCCCAGTAAAAATGGAATCTGATCTTCTTGTATTTCTGCTAAACCCCAGGCAAGGCACCCTCTGTTCTTAGTACCAAGGGGAAACCCTGGAAAGGGCTGGCTGAGGCTTCCTGGTCTGGATTGATCCCCTCTCCAGCCTCTGCTCCTAGGGTTTCTCCTCCCAGCCCTCCTCCAGCTGTTGGAATTCCAGACTTTTCCTAGTTCCCAGCCAAAGCACCCCTACCTTGGCCACTCCCCACCCTGTCCACAACCCAGTGCAGCTCTGCAGAGGACTAATGCAGTCTTGGGTTAGCTAGAGCCCTCTCGGAAGGTCTTTGCTGAGGCTGTCATCTTGGAATTCCCATGTTGAACTTTGTAAACGCTTAGTGAGATTTCTTGTTTTTTCCCTGTCTCTTTGGCTTTAGGGTATAAGCGTGTGTGTGTGTGTGTGTGTGTGTGTGTCCATGAACATGCAAGACTTCCTATTCAAATTATGTAATAGGTCTATCTGCAGAGCAAAATGTTTTTAAGAACCCTCCAACCGGCTTTTAAAAAGTTTAAATACATTCTGTATGACTATAGTCGAGCTCATATTATATGAGGTAGTGTTATAACAGCAATAAACCAGATATAATTTCTACAAGAAAAATATTCAAAAACTTAGGGAAATTTTATAGATCATTAAAATATACTCAAAGGAGCCAATCCCATTTATATCACTTCTGCATCACTTATACGAGCATAAAAGATAATTCTAAGAATATACTAACATCGGATGGTTTGTAGTCATCTTGGGTCATGGATAAAAGCTGCAAAAGCAATGCAGGACAGCAGTGTTAATAGGTAAGCAAAAAGCATTGCAATGTTTATATATATCTGTAAAGTTTTACTACACATCTACCATTCCTTCAACTAGCTAGATGCTAGTATGTTAAAATTGCCAGGCAAAGTACAAAGGGACAAATAATTGAACTGGATGTCGTTATGTGTTATAACTACTCTCCAGCTTCTGGTGTTGACTTTTAATTGTGACAACAAATAACCAGTCACGAACCACGTGATTACAAAGGCTGATCGTATTTTTTAACTGTCTTATTTTACTAGAATAAGCTTCTGCTATTAGTATCCCCCCCAAACCCCTGAGACCTTTGTAGAATTCTGAAAACATTTACTTTTCAAGAAATAGATGTTTCATACTCAGGAAAAATTGATTTGTAATGCACGCTGAGAATATTTTAAGATTTACATATTATCTACCACAAACTAATTATTACATGACTGTGTTTTTATTTTTTACTTATTTATTTATTTTTTTTATGACTATGCTTTTAAACTATATTAGCACCAGGTGGTTTGGGCCTTCCTCAAGTAAGAAGCACTTTCTGGGCTAATGGTTCTCCAACTTTTTTGGATCAGTACTCATTTATAATCACAAAAAAATCACTGAGAATCCCAAGGAGTTTTTAATGATGTGGGTCCTGTCTATCAATATATACTATACTAGAAATTAAAACCGAGACCTTGAAAAATACTTATTAGCTCCATTAAATTTTCCTCAAAATTTAACATGTTCACATAAATCGTTTGATTCAAATAGCTATATTTAAAAAAAAAAACCAGTGAAAAAATATGCTTTTGTGTATCTTTTTAATATCTGGCTTAAAAGAAGACAGCTGGATTCTCATATCTGTTTGTGCATTTAATCTGCTGTGATATGTTATTCTGGATGAAATATATGAAGAAAATCTGGCTTCACCAAGCTTTGTAGTTGGAAAAAGAAAGAGTATGTCAATTGGCTAGCCAGGTCATTGTGGACAGTTGTTTGTTTTGATGCCATACCAAACTCAACAAGTGGTAGTGACCTTAAGATTAGCTGCTACGTGGAATCTGAAATTGTATCAATGAGAATTTCATTCCGTTATGTTAAAATCCCACTGCCGTATCACATATTGGTGATTTGCCTCAGTGAGTTATACTGTCTACCAAATATTGACACACTTCATTACACAATATTTAAAAAAAACTCATTTGTTAATACAGTCTTATCACTGATCTCATCATGGAGGTCCTCAAGTATGGGGGCATTTTCAAGCTCTGAAGAATGGATCCAAGTTTTCTAATATTCTAATTTTCACTCAAAATTTCAAATTTTACCACTGGCAACAAACATTGTCGGTTGTTTGCCTTGAAGTGATGGGCTCACTTCATGTACTTGCCAGGAATTCTCTGCCAAATCCTCATCTCTGAACACCCGTAACTCATCCACTTGTGGTTCCTCCCAGGGCCTGTGGTGTGCGGTGGGCGATAGCCAGCTCAGCTCACCCTTCCTACAGTTGACCAAGGGCTTTTGAGCAAGACATCATCACCCTCTCACACGTGGTACTCTGTTGGACTTCCCATTTTGCCACACAGGGTATTAAAAATACGGTGAGTTCTGAAGTAGAGATTTAAGAAAATGGATATCCATTTTTGGTTCACCAAGGACATTCATAAGTGAACCAGCCTCACCGCTTTGTTTCTTCAGAGTGTGCGGCCACCAAGGGTAGGGCTGTGGGTGTGGGGGATTCGTGCCACCGCCTGGGTCTGCTTTTTGCTTTTGTATTAGCAGAATGCAAGTCGGCATAGTGAAAAGAAGGCACGTATTTTAAATATTACTTAAACAAGAGTTTTGAGCTTATGGAGGGTCTCAGGAATTCCCCAGAAGTCCATAGGTCTCTCCATTTGAAAAATTCCTGGGCTATCTTCTATGGCTATCTGTCGTTTGTAAAAGAAGCAGGATAATCTGACACATGGTGTGATGAGAGAGAAAGGCCCCTGGAAATCCTCAGACATCTTAGGGCACCCCATGGGCCGGCAAGGTCATCCACTGCCGTGAGGCAGCTCATTCATTGCTTTGCCCTCTCTCAGCACATGGCGGCCATGTTGAGAACAAGACCATGTGACTTCAAGAACCCACTGGCCACCAAATAAGTCAGAGAATCTACTCCTCAATTCTCTAACATGCTACCAAGCAAGTGGTTTGTATCTGTCATGATGACATTGCAAATGGGCATTTTTAATGAGTCAGTATAGCCCTGAGTTGAGTTCAACATGGTCAATAATTGCTCCAAGGGTTATATGAATTACCCATCGTGACTTGCTTTTCCTTGTCAATCCATACTGTTGCCTGGGAGTAGTAAGAGATCCTTAATCATATTCACATAGACTGTTTTGTTTTCTCTAAGTGGTTGCTTGAGTTATTACTGTGGCCAGCTGGCCAATGAAATGAAATTATTTTCTGCAATGTTTTGACACTGAGACTTTCCCTGCCTGTGCTAACAGTTGCTTTGTTATTTTTTGTTTGTTCTAAACACAAATCTATTTTTCTTTTTAAATTAAGTCTTTCTTTTAAGGATGAAGAGACTTCATAGAAAGCACTCAAATGTAAACTGGTGTTTTCATAGCACTGGGTTCCCCTCTCTGCATAGAGCTTTCTGCTACCGAGACTTCAAAATCAAACTCCTTCTGTAAACTATGCACAATCTGAGTTTGCATACGATATATGACTCATATTCAGCAATGTAACACAAAAGAATCAAAATAAATTAGGGAATGGAAATTGCTTTCTTGTGGCTTACTTTTCTTTCATCAGTTGGGTAATGGGTGGCATACCACAGGCTTCGCCTCCTCTCCGCTGTTATTTGGATGGGGCTACAAGCCAGGGCTCTGTCCTCTTCCTTGGTCCTGTCATCCTGCACCTGAGACACAGAATAACCCACAGGACCAGCTCTGCTTCCCAGAGCAGCTCCCTTAGTGGCCTGGGGGACCCCGAGAAAGTGTTTCCCCCATGCCTTGATAATGATCAATTTTTTTAAATGAATGTATATGATAGGTGGGATTTCATCAAGACATTTTAAAGAATGACACCAATGCTCCCTTGTAAATTCTCAGCACATCAATGATACATCCTGATCCCTTCTAAGCCCCATAAATAACAGAGATGAGCTCTCATGTGAACTATCCACACCTTCCCACCAGGTATTCCAAAGTCCACTCACCACGCAAATGGTTCTTAAAGGAAGGACCTTCAAAAAAGTGCTCAGTGGACTGTGTGACCCACCCATGGTTAGTCTTTAATTAAAAGGAAATTAAGTAAAGGCAGAATCATTGAGAGCTTACACACAACAGTAAGGAAGAACTCATCTAATGCACAAAACCATCACCTTGCCTTACAGGACACTGGCCTACATTAGACAATTGGTCTAGAAGAGATATAAAGAAAGAGAGAGAGTATAAGGGGCAGAATGCCCTTGAGTGCTTTTGTATGGTTTCCCAACAAAGGTGTTCCAACATAAAGGGCATTAACACACCACCGATAGTGGAGTGCAGGAAGGGAACTTAAGGTCTTGGTGCCCAGTTTCTGGGTTCTGGTATGCCAGGGTAGGGTACCCATAGGGAGAACCCAAATGCCTTGGGTGGGAGTTCATACATGCCAGGTGGGAGCCCATACACTATTTAATTCTTGACACCTGCTTCTCTCTCTCTCTCTCTCTCTTTCTTAAACATGCATCATAGACTTTCACCTCAGAACTCACATTTGCTGGCTGGCATTTTTCATGAAATGTGCCAGGTCATCTGGAACTATGATATAATCAGCCACCTGTCTTCCATCATTGCCTCAATGAGAAAGTGCTGTGTCCCAGCCCATTTAAAATACTGGCCACCTGAAATGTTGACGCTGGTATGAATTAGGCCCTGTTCTCCACACACCCCTCTAGACACTGCGGTCTATAAGACGGCTATTAAGTCTACTTTCCTTTGTCCCCAGAGGGCCCTCGGCTGAGGAAGCCGAATGTCTCATGGACCTGAGGGGCTGTAACACAGCCTTCACCCATACAGAAGCATGACAACATGGGTATGTAAGTTCCTGTCATTCTGTGGGGCTGCCTGAGGTCTCACAGAGAAAGTGAAGAACACAGAGAACACTTATTAACTTGGATGACTTAAAGTTATCTTCATCCCTTGTAAGATGCTGTTGAGAAACCGTTCCCACAATATATTTTAATTCCTTTGGTATATACTTTTATTTGCACATGTGTGCCCATCCCTTACCTTCTGTGTGTTTATGGAGGAAGTGAACACAATGACATCACTTTAAAGCATTTTATGGGCACACGCAAGTTTTGGGAGCGAGTTGGAGAAAAATGTAACACAAAATGATTGGCATTCCTTATGACCCCAGAAAGCATTTTGTTGCATGCAGCTGCCATCAGTGGGCCCCAAGAAAGATGCCCTATGAGAACCCTGCGAACAGAAGTGCCTCTGTGGCCCCTGTTACCCGGGACTGTCTGCCCAGTGAGGAGAAGGTGTCACACAGGAGGAAGGACAGGACAGAATCCCATTTCTGCAGGAAGCACTTCAGCTGGGGAGGGATGAGGACATCCAATTCCCCTAATTCCATTGTACTGACTCGGATCCCATTTACTTGTTTTGGGTAAGCTTTTTTTCTGGTAAAATGTCCAGTTCCTCTGAGTGGAACCCTCGCCTCTGGGCAATATTCTAGCCCCCAGCTTAGCGTCTGAGGTAATTGGCTTTCAATAAATATCCTGTCTGCCTGTCGGGCTGCCTGAGTGAATGTATGAACAACAGTCTTGCGGGTATGAACACAGAAAAGGCCCGATCTAGAAGTGACAGGAGAGGACGTGTGACTTCACGCAGCCATGCTCATTAGGAACGGCTTCTCAGGTGTGGATGCTCCCCTGGCAGGTGGTGGATGAGAGGTGTGACAACCCTCGTCTACACTACTTTCCTGCCTTGTGTGCTGATGAGCTACCTGATGACTGAGCTTCTTAGAGTCAATTAGGATAAGAAATGTAAGTGGCTAATGTTTTCTCTCACGAAAAGGGAAAAGAGAGAAGCTACCCAGGCTCCCTTGCCTGGCCCTCAAAGGTGGCATACGCCTTGTTAATAATACGCCATGGGAAGAAACCAGTTCTCTGTTGTGCTTAAAGGAAACTCCCTGGTCCCCATACCTCACAATGGGGTACTTGGGAAACTCCAGGTACCACTGACAGCTGGGGTGTCCCTATCCCATCCACAGATGTTAGAGGTCTGAGAAGGTTCTGGAAGTCTGGGCACCAAGATAACAGTCTGGCTTGTCCCCAGAGCCCTAGCTTTGTTGTCAAATGTGGGTTTGAAGCTAATTCCTACTGCTCAGACCAATTTACCTCTCTAACCTCACTTTCCTCATCTTTAGGATGGGTATGATACCTATTCAGAGTTACATAGTGCATGAAATGGAGATAATGTAGAGGAACAGCCTGGTGTACGACCTGGCACTTAGTAAGTCCTCAATGAAGGTATCTTTGATTTTCCTCACCACTGACCATTCTTGCTGGTGATATATCAAAGGGAAACCAGGCTTTGTTCTAATAGCACATGTATTCCCATCGTGCTCTTTGCAAAAATAAAATATTAGAACCAGAACACTATAGCTGTTTAAGAATTTAGCACTGGTAAGTCAGCAGTTAATAAGAATGGCCCGGGGTGCCTGGGAAGCTCAGTCAGTTAAGCGTCTGCCTTCGGGTCAAGTCATGATCTCGGGGTCCTGGGATCGAGCCCCACATCAGGCTCCCTGCTCGGCTGGGAGCCTGCTTCTCCCTCTCCCTCCCCCTGCTTGTGCTCCCTCTCTTGCACTATTAAATGGATAAATTAAAAAATTAAAAAAAAATAGGAATGGACTGGTTCCCCTGGAGTTTCCAGGTTACTCAGCCTGTAAGATCACCAAACGTTTCGATCCTTACAAGAGGCTCCTGTAGCCAGATGCGGATGAGCGTTGCGAGCGTGTAGTACATCACCAGGAGGACGATGGGGTTGGCATGGTGATACCATGACAGGTCTGGGTTTGCTATGATCTTCCAGGTGCTGGAACAGTCTGTGTGAATGACTGATTTGATACCAAACAACCTGTTTCAAAACAAAAGAAAATATTAGGAAGACGCAATAAACTACATGTCCCTAACTTAGTAAAAACATCTTGTTTTTAAGAGGCTTATGAGCTAGCCCTAGGCTAAGCCATCCCAGTGTAGATATTTCATTACTTTTCAGTATATACAACTGTATCCCTAAATGACATCTGTACATATACATATAATGTATATTATAAAATACATATATTTTATATACATATAATACACATATATACATATATATACATAATATATACGTATATAGAAAATATACATCCTTAAATCATATAAATGTGTGTTAATGTGTGTGCAAGTATATAAAATCAATAATCTTTACACTGACTCAAAAATCTAATACTATCTAATCTAATATATAATGCTAATACCATTAATCAGACTAATTTATCTAATAATAACTCCTTGCACACCTATTAGAAATTTACATTTTAATTGCCAATCAACCCTATTAGATGCCTGCATTACTGAAATGCCAAGTATGTGGGGACACGTTACTAAGGTCAGCTTAATGGGCACCTATTTTGTTTTTGGCAGGATTTAGTGTTAGCTATTCAGCTGGTATTGATATTCTTGGGCAAATATTGAAATTGGACACAGTTCTATGATTCAGCCATAAAAGCCAGATAGTATATACTAGAATTTCTGGAAGATATATATTTCTGTCAAATTTCATTTATGGGCAAATTCTCATTTTAAAACTTTATGATTAATTATTTATTTTGAAATATAACTTTATGAGGCTTGTTAAATTTTGAAATGATATACTTTTTATGTTATTCCTACTATAGGATCAGAAGGTCTCTGACTCTATCATGGGAAATTATATAAATATGATTCATTGGGAATTCATTTTACATGAACTTTTTCTAAGAAAGGATTTTATTAAATGAATAAAACATTTACGTTAAGTGAGTCTCTTTCTATTGTTTGTATCTCTTAGATGTGAACTTCCTTTAATGCTTATGTTATATTCTTCATTCAGTTGTAAGATCTTCAAGAACTATACATCCCTCACTTATAAAATCTCCCAGGACTCTCACTATTTTCTATCACAAGGCAAATGTCATATTGGTGAATCGTTCAACATAGATTTTAGAGTAAGCTAAATAGAAACTAAACTTTCTTCAATTTTATCAGAAAAATAGAAGTTATAGTAGAACTTGCTCTTATTACAAGGCTTTTCTTCTAAGTCTAGCAAGATTCTTTGTACTTAGCATTAGAAGGAAAAATGTCCTGCTAACAAAAAGAGTTATGTCCAGGGGCGCCTGGGTGGCTCAGTGAGTTAAAGCCTCTGCCTTCGGCTCAGGTCATGATCCCAGGGTCCTGGGATCGAGCCCCGCATTGGGGCGGGGGGTCTCTGCTCAGCAGGGAGCTGGCTTCTCCCTCTCTCTGCCTGCCTCTCTGCCTACTTGTGATCTCTGTCTGTCAAATAAATAAATAAATAAAATATTAAAAAAAAAACAGAGTTATGTCCCTATTAGAATGGTGGAACACTCTGAAAATGGTTTTGCTGTCCTAGATTAAAATGTCAATTTCCGGTATGTAATGTGCAGAACTGAAAGCATTGAGATTTCGAATCAAACGTTAGCTTAAAGTCTCTGGATTAATCAGGCATAGGTTTCAGCCCCCAACTCATTCCTCTTCTTGTCTCACACCTGGTGCATGCACTAACAATGACATCATCAATCACCAGTTTATATATACCTGTGTCAGAAAGTCAGTAGTAATTTCTGCAGCTGTCTGTAAACTGAACCACATGCCTCCTAAAAGTCTACATGGACACTCCACAACTTACCATTAATATTATAGCTTATTCCACACTGATTTTGCACACTTACGTAAGAATAGTGAGAATCAGTCTCATGTTTTGTACTACGAGTATGGACTAACTAACATGGGTCAGAAGTTCTAGAATGATGGATTGTGGTATCCTTTAAGGAACTTCTAACAGTATTAGACAAATATGGTTAAGACCTAAGAGTTCTCTGTTCTTTTTTCTTTTTTTTAAATAGGTTGGATGCTCTAGATAAAAATTTTTATATAACATGGGAGGTTTGTACTTAAAGTTTCACATCATTTCTGGCACAAAAATTCTAGGATGCTGTGTAACACCCAACTATTATTTAATTTACTCAGTTTTTACTTGTGAACCTTCCCTATCCCGAATTGCTTCTTAATATTGACAATACAAAGAAAAGTGAAATTATCAGACCTGGCCTTCAGGAAACTCACTCTCGATCTCACCACAGGGATGAGACATGCTTGTTTGAGGAGAGCAAGATGTTATAGAACCCCTTCTATCTGGAGGTGTTTCTGTCTGGAGAGGGTAGTCAGGAGGAAGAATGTTCCATGTCAGGATAGTCAAAGAAGGGTGGGTGAGTAAATGAGAGAAAAGAGAAGTCCTATCAGATGTTGCCAGGCTGTGGGGCTGGGCTGGGAAGATAAACTGGGCACAGTGAGAACAATTCTCTATTTTTGTTACTGCTGCCTCATTGGATATATATATAAACTTCCTTCCATCTTGATGATTCTCATATAACTGCTCATGTATTTACAGTGGTCCTACTTCACATTTATTGAATAAAAATGCCCATATTGTTCATTGGTCATTAAAATACTAAAAAATGACTATCTTATATCTTTCTCCATAGAAATGTCTCTTTGCCTGAGAAGCAAATAGTGACACGGCCATGGAGCTCTGCATTCCTGTTTATTGCTCATTTAGAATCAGAAAGATAAAGCTTCTCTCTTCAATGCATTTGGAATACACGTGGACCCCAGGCTGGTTCTATCAATAACAGACAAGTGTGCATTTGGTAGGTGGCTCACCGTCTCTGAAAATCCGGTTCCTTATAAAACCTAATAGAATTAGGGGTAGGCAGGGGTGTAAGCACATGAACAAAGAAAGAACATTTTCCAGAAGATCTTAAGATCTCACAAACTCTTCTATTTTTCAGAGGATGGCTGGAGACAGCTTCCTCTGTGATGGTCAGTTTCCAGTAGAAACATATCAGACCCTTGGGGCACACGCTCTTGCTTTGGTATCTGGCCTGTCCTGCTCTGCTATTTCACTCCCAACATCCCTGTCCACAGAACATGTCCTCAGCTTCTCTTCCTGAACAATTGTAGCACAAAGGGTGGTCTCTAGTTTCTCTCTCCTCTACAGTGTGACCATTGTTAGAGTCACCTTCAGAAAACTCAAGTTCAGCATGCCACCTTCTTCTTCCCATTTCCTATTTCCTTTTCATTTGCTGTCTGCAGAATAACCCCAAGTCCCAGCAGATTATTTCCCAAGCCTCAAGCAGCCAGGTCTCCTCTCATCCTCCCAAACACCATGAACTCAAGCTATGCTGGGCTATTTGGGGTTTACCATAAAATCTCAGTCCCTTTGGCCTTGCTACTTCTTGTTTGACCAGAGTGATTTCCAGATAGTTGTGACTTTTCATGGGTTGCCAAATCAATGATTGGGGTATGTGCTCCAGGAAGGCTCTGTCCTCTCCTTGGAAATGCAAAACCAAGGCAGCAGGCCAGGCAGACTCTCAGACTCTCAGATATCTCTCAGGACCACTTCAGTCCCACCTCAACTGCACCCCATAGCCTACACATATCAACATACTCCTTCCAAGTAAGCTCAACCACTCCAAATTACTGTAGGGAACCCTGGGACACTAGCAGCCCTGGAATACATAATTATATTACCACCATAACCCATCACCTGAACCCTCATGCTCATTGATGATGGTTGTTGTTGCTGAAAGCATTAATTCTTCATTCTTTCTTTTGGTCTGGATGGCCTATAGTTAATGTAAAGCTGATCTTCTAAAATTAATTTCTAACACTCTTCATTTGGCTTCTTTTTCTTGTTCCTTTCTGTTTTGGGGGGACATCCTGGACATCATCAACGTCTACCTCTTGGGATTTAGGGAATCCACCTCTGGGAAATGTTGGATTTCTAACTGGAATAAATTTGCCCTGCCCAACGCATAAACAAGAACAGTATTTGCAGTCATAATTTGTAGTTGGATTATTGTTAGTTTATGTGCTTATCTCTGCCCAGCTTGATTCTAATTTCTTCGAAAAGGGATATGCGTTTTGTCATCTCACTTTGATGGACGTGCCTAGCATATAGCAAGTTTTAAGTGTAAGCTTCTGCGAATGAATTAAAAGCACTAAGGCTAAATTATACCACGAAGTTATAGCAGGTGACCGTGGTTACAGCAGGAGTAGAGACTAACGGATAGCAAAGTTACTGTTTTTGAAAAAGGAAAAGAGAAAGAAGGAATGGGAAGGAACCATAGTTCACAGGAGAATTCTAGAATTTTTAGAGAACCATTGCTGCAGCCCTGGCCACACCCTCCATCATTTTAGTGCCCTCAGTCTAGGAAATAAGAACACAGAATAAGCCTAACAAAGGCATCGCAAGGACACTTTATCTAAATTCTGTCTTAGATCATATGTAACAGAATTATTTTTATTCTCTACAGGCTGCCAATAAGAATTTGGAACTTTATCTTTTGGAAGAGTCAATACATAAATGTACATAGACGAGAAGTAACTTCTTCAACTCCAGAGGTTGATAATTAAGAAGCAGTAAGAGATTCGAATACTCAATAAGAGCAAAATATGGAGCAGCCTGGAACATTCCTTCAAGACCCCCCCAAAAGTGCGCCTTACTCAGATTATTATGTGTAAAAATCCATTTCACCCCTTTTGATAGAAGAGGACATTGGAGCTACAAGGAGTATCCCTGATCCCAGAACATTGGTTATTCTTCACCTGCAGGCCCAAGCGGACAGCTGACTCTCTCAGCTCTGTTGGAGGCTCTGTGGGCTCACTGTAGATGCCTCTCCACCTGCCCGGGGGCACTGGTTTTGCACTTTTTTTTTCCTCTTCCTCCAAGGCACTCATAATATCTGACAACATATGGTGACTACGAATTGGCAAGGTATTTGTTTCAATTTGCACATGTTGGCAGATTTATAAAACCTCCACCTGTTTTCAGGTTTCCTCCAGACCACATCTGCTTGGTCGCTAGTAATACAGAAATCCAGCCACTTGCGAAAGAACTATGTAATACTGAAAATAACACCACATTTAAAAAAAATCTTAGTTGTGGTAAAATAGACATAACATAAAATTTACCGTCTTAAATGTTGAAGTGTACAGGGCAGTGGTATATTAACTATAGTCATCGTGCTCTGCAACCAAGCTCTAGAACAATGTCACTGTGCAAAACTGAAACTTTCTACCCATTAAACAATAATTCCCAATTGCCCCCTTCCCTCAGCACGTGGTACCCGCCATTTTACTTTCAGTCTCTATGGATTTGACTACCTCGGTCCCTCATACAAATGGAATCATGTAGTATTTGTTCTTTTGCATCTGGCTTATTTCACTGACCATTATGTCCTCAAGGGTCATCCATGTTGTAGTCTGGGTCAGAATTTCCTTCCTTTTTAAGATTGAATAATATTCCATTGTATGTATGGACCACATTTTGTTTATCCACTTCTCTGTAGATGAACATTCACCTTTAAATCACTGTAAATAATGCTGCTAGGACCACAAGTGTACAAATGTCACTTCAAGTCCGTGCTTTCAATTCTTTTGGGCATAGTTCCAGAAGTAGGATTGTTGGATCTTTCTATTGGTAATTTTGTGAGGAAACTCTATACTGTTTTTCATTGTGGTTACACCACTTACATCCCCACCAACAGAGCAGAAGGGCTCTAGTCTTTCCCAATCATTCCCAGAACTTGTTATATGTTCTACAGTTTGAGAGCAACAATCTTAGTGGGTGTGAGGGTGGACATCGCATTTTTCATTTAGCTTTTTCTTCTTCAGATCTCAGAGCTTTTTATGAAATAGGGAGACGTAGTCTTCAGTTAAATAGGCATTTGCTAATGAGAATGGATAAGTATGCAGTTAGGTTAATTGTGAAGTCTGGGCAGGTTTTAAATCCTCTTATGAAACCAGGGAATATATTCTTTCCAACTACAGTAAAATGATTGCTTCAGGGCAGTAATTGTCTAGAGAAACTATCTTTTAACAATC
The DNA here is from genome assembly GCF_010015895.1 of Lontra canadensis. Lineage (NCBI taxonomy): Eukaryota > Metazoa > Chordata > Mammalia > Carnivora > Mustelidae > Lontra > Lontra canadensis. The sequence continues at coordinate 6,805,767 of NW_022631051.1, forward strand.
CTCTCATTTAACCTTAGATCCTTTAATCAAAATAAATGGGGGACTGAATGGAAGGAAGAAACAGAAAGGGAAGGAGGGAGGAGGGACAGGTATTTCTCAGGGAGTTTGAGTGCGAAGGGTGGGCTGTAGGTTAGGAACCAAGCTCAGAAGGGAGGAGGTCCACTGAAGCCTGGGATAGCTCCACCAAGACAAGATTTTTCCATTGTCAGACCTCCAGGATGCTTGTTTAGCTATTTCTATTCTGAGACCATTTTCCCTGGAAAGGGGTTTGGTGGCAGACCCCAAGGGTCCAAAGGTCCCAGTGCTCCCCATGCTGAGTATTCTGAGTATTCAAGAAGCCAAATGAGTCAGCGGTCATTATCACTGACGGTTACATACACTCACCTGAGTCAGGTGGGTACCCAGGAACAAACAGCAAATAGATTCAAAGAGGGAAAGGTGAAGTCTCCTTTCTATAAGTAAATCATGGTTCAGAGAGAAGCATAGCACCTTTGAGACAACTGTGTTTGAAGGTATAAAGCTAGCCCTAAGTGCAGCTGCCCAGAAAACGTCCTTGGCGACCCGAACTCTTATGCCAACATGGGTACCCTGAAGAAGCTTGTGAAAGTAACTTCAGGGGAAATCACCAACCACTTAAAAATAACCAACTTTTCTTTCTTCTTCCAGCCCTGCCCACTCTTTCCTTACCCCGAGGACCGCAAGTCTAGAGGTAACAAGATGTGGGTTATTTTTAAAGGTTAAAAAAAAGTGATGAAGATGCGGGTGGTACATACTTGATTAATATTTTGATTTTAAAGTTAATCCCTTGAGTTAAATGGCCTTAGCATGAACTCACAATAAACTTGAAAATAATCAGAGGCTGTAGGTCTCGATGAAAAGAACAGGAATCTAGATATGCCGCTTGAATTATCATCTCTGTGACCTTGCATATGGCATTTAGACATTTCTGAGCCTCAATCTCCTCCCTTGGAAAACGAGGTTAGTCCATATGTATATTGAAGAGATACTGTGAGAATTAGAAATGACAGAAAACTTGGAAATAATTCTCCTGCCAGTTCAACTTGGAATTGTTTATATGGGGTTTGCAAATATCCTATGTACAACAGTTTCAGATTGTAAGCACTACAGCCAGTAAACTTCTTTTCAAATAGGAAAGGTATTAATTTTTTTCCTTGCATAAAAATATAGATCCAGATGAGTCAAGCTGGAATTATAGACCTTTTTTTGAACAGTACTACAAATAGCTAATGTTCAGATTTGGTGATATTAATGAGAAGTAAATGAAGAACAGTTTCTTGATGAAACATTCAGGCTATACACATATATTTTTTAAAAGATTCTATTTATTTATTTGAGAGAGGGGGGGAGAGAGAGAGCAGGGGAGGCCAGAGAGAGAAGCAGTCTCCACGCTGAGTAGGACCCTGACTTGGGGCTCCATCTCAGAACCCTGAGATCATGACCTAAGCTAAGGCAGATGCTTAACCAACTGAGCCACCCAGGTGCTCCATAAATACCCATGTATACTTCTTTCTCACACAGAGAACATACCTTTCCTGCTCTAAGGAAAACCATTTCAAAATGCTACCCAGTTATACAACTCACCAGCTGGATCCTTACATGATGCTTGGTCATTTCTTACAGTTCAAGAAATACTCCATATTGTTCTGCAAAATTGCACCAACTAGTAACATCACAACTGCAGCAAAATCTCCCATCTGGAAATATAGACTTTGGGCAACATACTACAAGCTGTAGTCATTATCAAATCCTGCTGGATGCTAGACAGGAATTGGTTGGGATAACTTCTCGCCTAGCAGACCGGTAAGTCTCTTGTAGGCGGTTCTTGATTCTTCTCATTAGAAGGAACTTCCTTGTCCATTGTCTCTCTTGACCCACTGATATTGGCCAATATGAACCTCATCTGCTCCCCCGACCCATCTCAACTGTTATGTGTGGTTCCATTTTGGTCTATTTAATGTCCATAGTCCTCATTTAAGCACAGATCACAATGTGTTTCATCGTTAGTCTTCTGTTATATGTCTGTGTCCTGTGTCTTGAAATAGGTCATGAACTCCTTAAGGGCCAATATCATGCAGTTCTTGGCATCTTCTAAAACACCTACAGTAGTTTTCCAAACAGCCCATACTCAGATTTATGACAAGCATGGCCCTAGGAGTAGCCTTCCTAATACATTTTCAAGAGTAATTCAAGATATCACTTAAAAGATTTTAGATTTCTATCATGTAATCAATGCAAAAACGATGCAGCAAATATCAGTATTACAAATGTATTTTTCAAAGACTCAGGTATGAAGATCTTGAAATTGCCTGTTTCTTTGATCAGTTTGACACTAACCGCTTTCTCAAAGTCTAACAGCTCACTCAACAGCCCAAAGATGAATGGTTCAAGGCTGGTTGTTGAGTGAACATCACTAAGGACAAGTGCAGTCACTTTCTAAAACGTGTTTCCCAAACTACCTATGAGGACCATTCAGGAAATACCCATTCATTGGGTACAGATACATTTGTGAAATACAATAAAAAGTAACTAATAGAAAAATAATCACACACCTGAATGCCACACCAATGCTAAACTGCTATATAGATTTTTAATGCTTCCTTTTTTCAGATACATCTGTGTTTAACTTGTTGAAAATTTGTTTCAAACAATTCATGGAACAGCAATGACCTGCTACATAGAGTATCCAGAAGCCCTTGTCAGAATATTGTCAGTAGTCTATTACTAAAGGTTTGATCACCTCTAATTAACCTTTTCCTCAGATGCATCTTTCAAAATAAATATTTATTTCTTACATTCCACATATTAGTGAGATCATATAATTGTTTTTCTCTGATTGACTTATTTTGCTCAGCATAAAATCCTCTAGTTCCATCCATGTCATTGCAAATAGCAATGATTTGATGGCTGTGTATCCCAGTGTGTGTGTGTGTGTGTGTGTGTGCGCGTGTGTGTGTGTGTGTGTGCATGTGTGTATTTCACATCTTCTTTAAGAAACAAGGTAGTGGGGGTGCCTGGGTGACTCAGTGGGTTAAGACTCTGCTTTCAGCTCCAGTCATGATCTCAGGGTCCTGGGATCGAGCCCCACACCAGGCTCTCTGCTCAGCAGGGAGCCTGCTTCCCCCTCTCTCTCTACTTGCCCCTCTGCCTACTTGTGATCTCTCTGTCAAATAAATAAATAAAATCTTAAAAAAAAGAAAGAAAGAAAGAAAGAAAGAAAGAAAAGAAAAGAAACAAGGCAGTGGATCATAGGGGAAGAGAGGGAAAAAATGAAACAAGCTGAAACCAGAGAGGGAGACAAACCATAAGAGACTCTTAATCTCAGGAAACAAACTGAGGGTTGCTGGAGGAGAAGGGGGTGGGAGAGATGGGGTGGCTGGGCGATGGACATTGGGGAGGTTATGTATTATGGTAAGTGCTGTGAATTGTGTAAGACTGATGAATCACAGATCTGTATGCTGAAACAAGCAATACATTATATGTTAATTAAAAAAATAAAATAAAAGAAAATGAAAAAAATAAACATTTAGAACTACTCTTCACAATATAATTAACATTCTTAAAACTACCAATACAGTCAGTTATGAAGATGATAATTCCCTTTTGCTGTATGTACAGGGAGAGATTCTTTAAGATCATTGAGGAAACACTAACACATATTTTCTGTTGTGCTTTGTGTCATCAGGGTGTCTGACAGCTAGTTGGAAGAGGAGTTCCCCAATCTAGCACTGTAAAAGGAATGCCGGCACACCGAACCTCTTCCTGAGAAGGATCAGCTCTCCCAGGTGAAGAAAAAGTCATGGACCTGGTGCCTAACAGTTGCCAACATCCTGTTGGATGTGACCAGCATCTCTCTCTGCAGTCTTCTATTTAGTGAGGACAGATTGGAGAAAACCAAGCTGCTCATGAACGTCTACTTCCCAAGTTTCTAAAAACAGTACAAGCCCAAAGACAGCCAAAACACAGAGGCATGATACTTTGGATTAAACTGGATTTCATAAATAAAACTTGAAAGTTAACATCTATATCTAACCCAAATAAATCAGTGGCTCCACAGACTTTTGGAACTGGACTGGACTGAAATCTGTGTACTTCTTTTGTGTTATATAGGTCACTATTTTTAAGGAAATGGAGTATGTCTTAAATTAAGACACTTTTGAATATGATAGAACTTTTTTTTCAAGATTTGGGAAGTATTTATGATCTTTCATGACCTTGCAGCCAATGTTGGGAACATCTGTTCCATTATATGGCATTGCATGGGTAGAGGCATAAGGTGTGAGAGTGTGCACTGGTCCTCAGAAGTATCTGAGAAATTCTATTTTTCTTTTTCTTTTTAAAAAATTTTTTTAAAGATTTTGTTTATTTATTTGACAGACAGAGATCACAGGTAGGCAGAGAGACAGGCAGAGAGAAAGGAAGGGAGGCAGGCTCGCTGCTGAGCAGAGAGTCCGATGCGGGTCTTGATGCCAGGACCCTGGGATCATGACCTGAGCCGAAGGCAGCAGCTTTAACCCACTGAGCCACCCAGGTGCCCCGAGAATTTCTATTTTTAAGACAGAAAATGTTAGGGCACCTGGGTGGTTCAGTTGGTTAGGCATGGCTCAGGTCATGATCTTGGGGCCCTGAGATGGAGCTCTGCTTTGGGCTCCCTGCTTACTCCCTCTGACCTTGCTTGTGCTCTCTCCCCGTCTCTCAAAATAAATAAATAAAATATTTTTAAAAAGGACAAAAAATGTTTCCATTAATTTGTCTTAGTATTTTTGTCTTTTTAATTAAAAATAATTTTAGCTTTCAGATTCTTTAATTTTGAATAAGTAATTTTCCTGTTGTATGTGTGACTTTGAATTATTCACTTGTTATAGATTTTGGAGATTTCTCCTAACAAAAACTACCTGAAGCTTCTTTCCTTATCCCCTTTATAACTATGATGCATTTTTAGCTGTCCACTCAACAATGACAGTATTTAAGAGAAACACTACATACAGCCCTGATTTTTTTTTTCTTCACACCCACTATCGAAGGCACTAAAACACCATCTATTACCTAGTGTATGGAGAAATAAAAGACAGCCTGAGAGCTGTGTAATATTTTGGTGAATGTTTGAGGGAATAATATCTTCCTTGAATTCCTTTTCATTCTCTTATATGGCCTTGCTTTGATTGAAACAAAGTATCAGTGTCATTGGCAAATATCTTCTCCCATTCCCTGGGTTGCCTTTCTGTTTTTTTGACTATTTTCTTTCCTGTGCAGAAGCTTTTTATCTTGATGAAGTCCCAAAAGTTTGTTTTAGCTTTTGTTTCCTTTGCCTTTGGAGACATGTCTTGAAAAATGTTACTGTGGCCCATGTCCAAGAGGTTACTGCCTATGTTCTCCTCTAGGATTTTGATAGATTCCTGCCTCACGTTTAAGTCTTTTATCCATTTTGAGTTTATCTTTGTGTATGGTGTCAGAGAATGGTCGAGTTTCATTCTTCTATACATAGCTGTCCAATTTTCCTAGCACCATTTATTGAAGAGACTTTTTTCCACTGCATTTTTTTTCCTGCTTTGTCGAAGATTATTTGACCATAGAGTTGCAGGTTCGTATCTGTTCCACTGGTCTGTGTGTCTGTTTTTGTGCTAGTGCCATGCTGTCTTGGTGATCACGGCTTTGTAGTAAAGCTTGAAATCAGGCACCTACTAGGTATTTATCCCAAAGATGCAGATGCAGTGACAAGAAGGGTCATATGCACCCCAATGTTCATAGCAGCAATGGCCACAGTCACCAAACTGTGGAAAGAGCCAAGATGCCCTTCAACAAATGGAAAAAGAAGATATGGGTCATATATACAATGGAATATTATGCCTCCATCAAAAAGGACAAATACCCAAATGTCCATCAACATGAATGCGACTGGAAGAGATTATGCTGAGTGAAATAAGTCAAGCAGAGAAAGTCAATTATCACATGGTTTCACTTGAGGAGCATAAGAAATAACATGGAGGACACCAGGAGAAGGAAAGGAAAAGTGAACTGGGGGAAATCGGAGGGGGAGACAAACCATGAGAGACTGTGGGCTCTAAGAAACAAACTGAGGGTTTTGGAAGGGAGGGGGCTGGAGGGATGGGTGAGCCTGGTGGTAGGTATTAAGAAGGGCACATATTGCATGGAGCACTGGTTGCGGTGCATAATCAATCTTTGAACAATGAAAAAATAAAATAGAATAAAAAAAGAAACAAAGTATCAGGGGCTTCTGGGTGGCCCAGTTGGTTTAGCATTTGACTCTTGTTATTGGCTTGGGTCATCATCTCAGGGTCCTAAGACAGAGCCCCCCAGTGGCCTCCTTGCTCCCCGGGGAGCCTGCTTGGGAATCTCTCTCTCTCTCCCTCTGCCCCTCCCACCACTTGGGCATGCATGCTCTCTCTCAAATAAAATAAATAAATCTTAAAAAACAAGGAAAAACAAAGTATCTGGAGAAAAAGAAAAGGGAGAAAGTGAATACATTTATGTGCATTCAACAGGTACCAATATAAGCAAGATAAAGTCCATCTTTGAAGTATCAGAGGGAAGACGGGTCCTATAAAAATGTGTCCACAATGCAAGGGATTGAACTCAACCACATATAAATAAAATTCATTTAAATTTTAAAAATTGGATGTATAGACAGAACTATTAAAACACACTTATAAATGCCCTTTGCTTAGATAAAACAGATACTAGCATTCTGATACATGTGCTGCTTCTCTTACGCTAAAGCAAAAAAAAAAAAAAATGTCAGTGGCCTTGTCCATGATTCTCTTGCTTCTCCTCTCCTTTCTCCACCAAACACTATTTTGAGATTAGTGTATATCATTTCCATAAGCATCTACTCACTTTTACCATATATTTCTACATCCATAAATAATGCATACTATTGTTATATGAATTTGACTTTATATAAGTGGTCATAAATGGTCATATTTGTATATACTCTTAAGCACATTTTTAATAGAAGTCACCTTAATTTCTGGGTGGTATTTCATTGCATAAATAAACCAAGTGCTCTAGAAATTCAGAAATGGAGTATTTTACAGGAGAAGAAAGATACAAACATCATTAATCTGTGGAGAAGTTGTGCTAAAGATAAAGGCAATAGGAAGGTGACATAAAAGCCTTCAAGATCTATTTTTAGAACATTTGATTTTTTTTAAGATGATGGATTTCTTTATTTTTATTTACTTCTATTTTTTAAAGATTTTATTTATTTATTTGAGAGAGAGACGGAGATAGCAAGAGAGAGCACGAGCAGAGTGGAGAGGGAGAAGAAAGATCTCCGCTGAGCAGGAAACCCCATGCGAGGCTCAATCCCAGGACTCTGGGATCATGACCTGGGCCGCAGGCAGACATTTAACTGACTGAGCCACCCAGGTGTCCCCTGCATTTACTTCTTATGTATAGCTTCCTCTATGGTACTTGTCAAAGCTTCTGTAGGGTTTATGTGTTAGATATAGACAAATCCTTGTATATGCATGCATATTTAAGAATGTTTATTGGGCTTGGGCAGCTGTAGGACAAAGTTACTAAATTTTCTAATTGACCATGAGAGGGTATGTCCAAGTAAGTTATGGCATATCCATTACATTGCTGATAAAGAATATCTCTATATATTTGACATAGAAAATGTTTCAAGGGATATTTCAAAGTAAGTTTTAAATTTTGGAATAATTTGAGATTTACAGAAAACTTGCAAAGATTTCACAGAGGTTTCCCCACACCCAGTTTCCTCTATTGTTAACACCTTAAATTAGCATAGTACCTTTGTTACCATCAGTGAACCAATAGTAGCATGTTTTTCTTAAAACCAAAGTCCATGCTTTTTTTCCAGATTTCCTTAGTTTTTACCTAATGTCCTTTTTCTGCTCTGGAATCCCATCAAGAATGGGGCATCACAGTTGGTCATCATGTCTCCTTAAGCTCCTCCAGATTGTAACATCTTCTCAGATTTTTCTTGTTTCTGATGACCTTGACAGTTTTGGGTACTGATCGGGTATTCTGTAGACTGATCCTTAGTTGTAGTTTGTTTGTTTGCTCATGGTTAGCAAGAGTTACAGATGTGGGGGTAGGAAGACCACAGAGGTCAAGTACCATTCTCGTGACGTCACACAAAGGATACATGCCTTCAACATGACTTATTATCGATGAGATTAATTCTGACCACAGAACTGAGGTAGTGTTTGCTAGGTTTTTCCACTGTGAAGTTGATCTTTACCTCCTGTCCTTATTTTACGCTTTGGAAAGAAGTTACTGTGTTCTGCCCATACTAACAGGGTGGGAAGTTATGCCCCGTCTTCCTGAGGGGTCAGTATCAACAATGAATGATGTGGAATTCTTTCATAGGAGAGAACTGTCTCTTCTCCCTTCTTTATATATTAAATCATTTACTTAGATTCCTGTGGACTCATGGATCTGTGTTTTATGTGTATTTGTATCCATATGCACCCATGGATATGGTTTTAATCCAATACTGCTTTATTTATTTGGTTGTTCAAATTGTTCGAGCTTTGACCACTGGGAGTTCTTTCAGTTTACTCTAGCTTTCCTTTGACACGTCTATTACTTTGTTATTTTCTGGCACTACAATGGGCTCCAGACTCATAGTCCTTGACTAAACCCTAGAATCAGCCATTTCTCCAAGGAGCCCTGGTTCCTTTCGTGGGAGAATGGTATTAGAAACCAAGCTCTGGGCACTAAGTGTGCTCATTGCCACTGGGGTATCACCACTTGCATGCCCTGTCTGCTGACAGAGCAAGGAAGTACTTGTGTGCATACTAACCCATGTACACACACATATCTGTACATATTCGTGTATGTAACCATCTGTATCTACACTAACTTACACCTGAGTTCATACTGATGTCTTTACACTGCTGTCAAATGGTCCTAGCCTTCTGCCCTTGCTTATCTATGAACTTGCACTCAGACAGTAAGAAACCTGGCCTCCAATCTGCCTTGCATTTACTTATTCATTTAATCCCAGTATACATGTACAGTGGTCTCAGGATTATTAACACAGAGCTCTACAGTAAACAACTTTATCAACTAGAGTATAATACTTATGGACTGTTCCTTTTGTCTCTAGTCTTACAATTCTACTCATGTTCAAAGTTACTTAAGTAAACACGTTTCTTCCTATCTTTTCAGTGAGTTTATATCATACATTTGGAACACAGATTATTTTGCCCCAGTCTGCATTCCATGCTGGGATCTTAGAATCTCCTTTTTGATTATTTTTAAATTTGCATACTTCAAGGTTCACTATATATGCTATAAAGTTCAGTGAGTTTTGACAAATGTTTGGTGTCATGTAGCCTCCACTATAGTATCATACAGAGTAATTTTGCCACCTTAAAATGCCCCATTCTTCACCTATTCAGCCTTCTACCACCCCTCCCCACAAACTATTGGAAATCATGGATATATTTTCCATCTGTACACTTTTGCCTTTTCTAAAATGTCATATAAGTGAAATCATACAGGATGTAGCCTTTTGGAACCAACTTTTTCACTTTGCAATATGCATTTAGGTGTTACCCTTCCAGCCTTACTCTGACCTTACATATGTTCTTATGTGTATGTAAATATATTGGGAAAATATTTGGAAAGATACTTATTATTGGACTCAGCTATCTCTGGTGGAAAGGAATTGAATTTCAGATAGCAACAAAGCAGAGAAGGAAAGCTTTTGATTTAATTCTCTCACATACTATATATATATATTTATATTTCTGGCTGATTTAGCCTTTTTCCTATGAGCATGCATCACTACTGTAATTTTAAAGATTATTAAAAAAATTCCACTCTCTGCCATATTTCTTTCTTTGTTCATGTCCTTGAATTCTTAGATGTTCATTTCTATAACTGATATAAAGAATTTTGATTAAACAAATTTACAATTTATACAGAATAGATTCAGCACTCCTTTGGTTATGCATTTTGCCCATTTTAATGTTTAAAACAATATCAAACCCAGTTTTCCTTCCTTAGACAAGCATCCTTGCCTTCTTTCTTTTCTCTCTCTCTGCTCTTTTCCTGTTTTTCTTTAATACACTGAACCTTAACAGGCATTACACATTAGAGCAATGCTAGGCTTACAAAGAGTTTTCTAAAGAATTACTCTGAGAACTGCCAAGAGGTGGTTGCATCACCCATTCTGAGAAAAAGACACAAGAAACTGGCATTATCTTCCAAAATTTCAGCTACAAGTTATTCAGCACTTACAGATAAACGCAAACACAGCCTTGGACAAGACCACAGTCGTGTACCCCTCTCCTCTCATTGCCTCATAAAAACTAAACTTTCTTCCACTCAGGGAGCTAAAATTTTGAGGGATTTCTTGAAGCACATGAAATGAATAAAGGCTTTAACTTCTAAATGAGTATTTTAACTCTCTTTTTTCTTTAACAATGTCAAAAGGAAAAGTAGTTTCTGGTAAAAAAAAAAAAAATCTCCTATCCAAAAGTCAAAGGACTAAGCAATTACATCACAAGGAATTGTTATTATAGAAGCAGATTTTATAAGCAAAGGACAGAATAAAGACATAAAATATGGTCTTATCCCAAGGCAAACTTAACAAAAATAAGTCTAGGAAAACTTGAAATAGTATGATGGCATTTAATTAAAATAAAACCGATCTTGTAGATAGTCATATGTCACAGAACTTCAAACTTCAATAGTTGGAGACAGGAAGTCGAATTATTACTTGATATAAACTTTTCCCAATTTCTTAGAAGTGTGCTAATGATGGAAAAATTTCCTAAGCTTTCACAATTTGAAACTGTTGGAGTTTGAATACTCACTAACTGGGTATTGGACAATAAATTCATCAAAATGAAAAACAGAGCTGCTGCCCTGTAGGGATCTCTATTTTAATAAAATGTTTGGCAGCTCTGGTGCATTGTGGACTGCTCTTTCCTATGAAAGGAGTCATGTTTTCCTTCCACCACCTGCTAAATGAACCAGAAAAAGCTGTAAACTAAAGGTAAAACATACAGAGAGAACGGGTTCTAGGGAGATCATGGAATTATTGCAGTGTGTAAGATTTTGATGTCCAGATAGGCCCCTGAATTGTAAACTGCAAACTCTGATTCTACTTACTACCCAGCACTTACAGCAGTATTACCACCAGGTGAGAATACTGGGCCATATCTTTGGAGGAATTCCAATGTCTGCATTCTGAACATCCACAAAAGTATCAGAGCCTTATAATCCATTCCACTCCCTTAATATCTAAGGCTGAAAGTTCCATCTCATCCCCCAAAGTGCTATGTCCTCAGGGTTCCTGTGCATGCTCCCTGATTGCTTTCATGAGTTAAACGTGTGCAAAAATAAACTACACTGAGGCAGGAATTCACAGGTAAACTCATCTTTCATAAGAAGTAATGCACATTCACTTCCTGTCTGGCCATCAATGGTTCATTGTTCTGTCCCGCTGTCTCCTCTCTGCTTCTCCAAATGAACCCAAGTCCTGGTCAAGAACTGTCATTCCCTACCCCCAGCAGCTCCAGATCACAACCATCTTCCAGCTAGTGTTCAGATCCTTCCCTTTCATGAATAATCCTGCCTCCTGGTTCAGGCTGCTCATGCCCCGACACTCAGACCCTTCCCACAGCATGTTGTGTCCCCATTGGCCTCTCTTCTCTCCTCAAGTTTTTACCTCTTACTTAACTCAAGTGTTGAGAGCTCCCTTGCATTTTTACAGTCATGTATGATTTGTACCCAGCTACCTCATATGCCTTATCTGATTTGGTGGGGACTAATTTCCTACTTGCAGGAGTATAGAAGTCATCTCAGCGATCTCTGAAATTCTCCTAAGAACCAGGGTTGAAATTTATGCTTCTTTGCATCACACAGGGGATTAACTCAATCTTTCTTTAGCTGAGATGTTTTTCCATCACCTAGAGATACTGGTAAGATATCAGGTCCTAGATCCCAACTCTGGGCATTCTGCATCTCCAGATGGTGTGAAGCCCAGGGGTAAGCACTTTAAAAACTTGTCCTCTAGTCCCCAACCCCAGGAATTCTTATGCCATGAAAGTTTGAAAAGCTTTGATCAACTCAATGCCAGTCATTGTTTTGTCAAAACAATGCTGAATAGATACAAATGACATTGGAAACATTCTCATTAGACCAAGAACAATTCTAATTCCTAATTTCTCATTAGCACTGAAAGGAAGTGAGAATATTTGTGAAGGAAAGGACTCCTCCTACAGGCAGACAAGGTACTGGGAGAAGCTGTGTAGGTGTTTTTTGTTTTTTGTTTTTTTGAATTTCATTTCATTTTATGTTTTTCCAGAATTCATTTTTTATGCACCACACCCAGTGCTCCATGCAATATGTGCTCTCCATAATACCACTACCAGGCTCATCCCACCCCTCATTCCCCCCTCCAAAACCCTCAGTTTGTTTCTCAGAGTCCACAGTCTCTCATGGCTTGTCTCCCTTTCCGATTTCCCCCAGCTCACTTCTCTTCTCCATCTCCAAATGTCTTCCATGTTATTCGTTATGCTCTACACATAAGTGAAACCATATGATAATTGACTCTCTCTGCTTGACTTATTTCACTCAGCATAATCTCTTCCAGTCCCGTCTATGTTGATACAAAAGTTGGGTATTCATCCTTTCTAATGGAGGCATAATATTCCATTGTATATATAGTCCACATCTTCTTTATTCATTCATACATTGAAGGCCATCTTGGTTCTTTCCACAGTTTGGAGACTGTGGCCATTGCTGCTATGAACATTGGGGTACAGGTGGCCCTTCTTTTCACTACTTCTGTATCTTTGGGGTCAATACCCAGTAGTACAATTGCAGGGTCATAAGGTAGCTCTATTTTCAATTTCTTAAGAAATCTCCACACTGCTTTCCAAAGTGGCTGCACCAACTTGCATTCCCACCAACAGTGTAAGAGGTAGGTATCCCTTTCTCCACATCCTCTCCAGCACTTGTTTCCTGTCTTGCTAATTTTGGCCATTCTAACTGGTGTGAGGTGATATCTCAGTGTGGTTTTGATTTGAATCTCCCTGATGGCTAATGATGAACATTTTTTCATGTGTCTGTTAGCCATTTGTATGTCTTCTTTGGAGAAGTGTCTGTTCATGTCTTCTGCCCATTTTTTGATGTGATTATGTTTTGTGTGTGTTGAGTTTGAGGAGTTCCTTCTAGATCTTGGATATCAGCCCTTTGTCTGTAGTGTCATTTGCGAATATCTTCTCCCATTCTGTGGGTTGCCTCTTTGTTTTGTTGACTGTTTCCTTTCCTGTGCAGAAGCTTTTTATCTTGATGAAGTCCCAAAAGTTGATTTCTGCTTTTGTTTCCTTTGTCAAGACATATCTTGAAAGAAGTTGCTGTGGCCAATGTCGAAGAAGTTACTGCCTATGTTCTCCTCTAGGATTTTGATAGATTCCTGCCTCACATTGAGGTCTTTTATCCATTTTGAGTTTATCTTTGTGTATGGTGTCAGAGAATGGTCGAGTTTCATTCTGTTTTTTGCTTTTTAAAGTTTTTTGTTTTTTTGTTTGTTTGTTTGTTTTTTTAATTACAGAGAGAGAGAGGGGCACCTGGGTGGCTCAGTGGTTTAAAACCTCTACCTTCGGCTCAGGTCATGATCCCAGTGTCCTGGCATCGAGCCCCGCATCGGGCTCTCTGCTTGTCACGGAGTCTGCTTCCCCTCTTCTCTCTCTGCCTGCCTCTCTGCCTACTTGTGATCTCTGTCTGTCAAATAAATTAAAAAAAATAAATTAAAAAATATATGTATTAAATTATGGAGAGAGAGAGAGCACGAGAGGGGGGAGGGTCAGAGGGAGAAGCCGATTCCCTGCTGAGCAGGGAGACCAATGTGGGACTTGATCCCAGGACCCCGTAATAATGACCTGAGCCAAAGGCAGATGCTTAACTACCGAGCCACCCACGTGCCCATCCACGTAGGCGTTCTATTGAGGTTCTTATAGGGCTACTGTGCTATTATTGTGCTAACTTTACAGACAAAGCTACCGACACATAGAAACAGCAATTTGCCCAATGCACATGGTTCCTGATAAGGGCTGAGCAACATTTGAATACAGATGAAATTGGCCCTTGAAGAGGGGAGAGTTATTTTGTCTTCTTCAGCAAGAACAGAAATGATAGGTGCTTATTAATAATATTTGTCAAATGAACAAAAGCAGGAAGGAAGCACACGGAGGAGTTAGAACAAATAGAGCTCTGTAATCCTATCAATCAGTTCAAGGTGGTAACAGCGAGCTCGCCCACCCACTGGAATGTGCAGTGAAGTACTTCTCTTTGTGGTTTCTTGTATACCTAAAGAACTTGGTAGAATGCTGATTTCCAGGCCCCCTGAAGGTTCAGGATTTTCAAGTCAGGTGGGGCTTGGGGAGAAGCCTATTTTGGGGATCAATACTTCAGGTAATCCTTATGTACGCCCTTGAAAGACCCTAAAAGGTGGCTCTCCAGCACCTGACGTTTCCACTGGAGGCCTGCCTCCCGTGCCCTCTACCGCCTGCTCCGATGAGCCTGCTTCATAACCCTGCAGGATCAAAGGGCTAGGAGAGGCATTTTCTTTAGATCTGGTTTGCTGGTGGGTGCAGGAAGACTTGCCTCTGAGAGAAAATTCAGCACAGAGGGACAGCTGTGGCTCTGTGCAGCCATCCCTGAAGGATGCAGTGATGGTGGGGGCGGCATTTGGTGGAAGGCTGGGGGCTCGGAGAATGCTGGTCCAGGGTAACAAGGTGATTAAAGGGTACAAGGATGAAACAGAGACCTGAGGCACTGGACTCACTTTTCCCCACTTTCTCTTCCTCTTTGCTACTTGGAACCTACCATGGCTCCTGTAGTCTCTCTCCTCTCTTGGAGCTAGCTGAGACCCTCTTAAAATACCATGGCCTGGCCCTACCTTAAACAGCCTGGAATCTCTTCAGGTGGGGCCAAAGCTGGCAGAACAATTTGAAAGCTCTCCTGTGGGTTTGCATTTGCGGTCAGAGCTGAGAAGAACCCACCCAGGGCTCTACAGTATAAATTGTATACAAACGACGCCAAGTCACCTCAGAGACCTCAAGAGCAGGTCTCCCTGTTTCAGTCTATTCCACCCTTAGGCTTAGACCAAGCCTGTCAAGCTTCTAGGTCTCTGGAGAGCTCTCTCCTTCCTCCCCGTCAGCTTCAGCTGAAATATGCTTTCCTTCCTCAGTTTGGAAGCTCAAGACTCTGCTTCTAAAAATCTATCTGCAAGTCCTTGGTTTGGAGAACTCATTAGTTTACACTTTCCCTAAACCAAAGGTTGTCCTTGTAAACACATCATTGGCACTGGCTAATGTTCCCCCCCCCGAATGCTGGTTTTTACCATTTTTCTATGGATCTCATTACCTTCGTGTGTGGTAGGAAAATGGGGTAATGACTATGGGTTTCCATTTGGTTTGACTTCAAATTCTGCCTCTGCCATTCCTATCATGTGGCTTTGGGCCAATCACCCAAAAACACCTCACTTTTCTTATCTTTAAAGTGGAAATACTAGAACTTACATTACAAAGTTGGGACAGGGTAGGGGGATTCAATGCATTGATTAGAACCTGACAAGAATAAGGGTTGAATAAACCTTAACTATTGTAATTATGAACACAGCCCCACTATGTGTACTGGGTGCCTGTTTTGCCTTTTGTATGTCTTCACAGAGTTCTAGAGCTTTTCTGCCAGGCCCATTATGTCTACAATTTGCATTAACACCTCCTTGGTTCCATGGGGGTAGATATGATCCAACCAACGAGAGGATGGAGAAGCCAAAACTCTGAGAGCTTTAGTAACTGGCAGTCCCACAGAGAGTGAGCCAAGGCCCATGGGAATCCAGGCTGGTTGGAATGCTAAAGTCCCTCACTTCATGAGGCCAAGCTGCCAAGGAAAGGGAGAGTTAGTCCCTCACCTCATGAGGCCAAGCTGCCAAGGAAAGGGAGAGTTCCCTAAATCAGTCACTCAAGAGAGACTTCCGTTCTAACTTGAGCAAGAAGTACCCACTTTCCTTTTCTTACACTACCTCCATTTTTTCACTTTTATAAGCATATTTTCATAGGCTCTTCTAGGTTGAAGGCCATACAAATGACCTTAGTCTATTTGGTAAGGAGGTGGAAAACACAGGAGAAGAAATACACATTCCAGATTTAGAATATTGAGCTAGAAGCCACAGAAGAGTGCTCACTATATAATATAAAGCATTGTTCTAGAAGGAGAAACTTTCTAGATATCTGTTCAATATTTTTCCAGCATCTTTGTACACCATCATTGCATCAGAAATGTTACACTGGCAATACGCCTATGACAAAACTTGACTGCGCAATAAAATTCTGCACCAAGTCTGTACATTGATAGCTTCACATTTCTAGTAATTCTTACTAAATCCCAGTTTTGACTAGTGGTATCTTAGCAAATGTGCCATTACAAAGATCCAAATAATGGTTTTATGTTAATTTTCTTTATGGAAAAGCATGCCTTTGCTCTGATAGTGTAATTAATGTCACTGCCAGAAACTGATATAAATGACTCAAAATTAGCCAGTGTCCCTTACACTTCAATTTTCTGCCTATTGGAAGGTAAAATAAAACCTCTGGTTATCTAAACACTTCACGTGATTCTCTCAGTTGCTGGATTACATTAACAAGTTCCCTCAAAATGGAATAAAATAACTCTAAGCCAGACTTAACTTCTCTCTGGAAACACTCCCCACATCTCCAAATTTAAGAGTCCTGAGTTATGGTCCTTCCCTCCCCCCCCAACTTACGATTACTAGAATTTATAATGCCATACCTCAATAGTGAATTGATAAAGCTGTCCTATGTCAGCAAGCAATGCAAAGTCTACTGACTCCATTGTTTTAGACCCCGGAGATCTATTTTAAATCATAAATATTTTTGAGCTGGAAAAGATCTTAGCAATCACTGACCTTTACCCTTGCTACTCTCCTATCTCTACCCGGTGCCCTCCCCTCCCTTCTTTTCTGGTCCAGATATGACTGGCTCAAGATCACAAACCACATAGAAGAAAAGAGCTAAAACTAGAAGAGTGAGCTCTGGAAAATGACTGTCAGTCCATCGCTAATTCCTCTACTTTGTTGCTCATGACTAGATTGAGATAATGAGGAAGATGATATAACACAAATAAATCAATACCACTGAACATGGCACATAATAGCTGATCAAGAAATTCTGGCTACTGCTTCTATTATCGGCATTACGATAAAGTAAAACATGAACTTGGTTTAGGCCAGGGTCCCAGCTTTTTTATAGTATCATATTGATGTTGCTAATAAGAGTTGAAAAATGTTCTCTTTAGGATGGAATAGAACAACAATCCTCCTCTGAATAAAATGGATCTCTTCAAAGGTGGTAATATTTGGCACAGATTAGGAAAGCATGGGCAAGATGGTAGGAGAGTGTGTAAAACACCCCATTGCATAATTAATTATGTTATTCACCAAGAAAAAAAAACCTATTTCTTTTAACCTGCTAATGCAGTCAAATAAAGGAGACATGGGCTTCTGAGAAAACTCCAGATTGTATATGGGGTTTCTGTAAAACATCCACGCACTCTCACACACGCATAATCTCTATGCTAGCTTCTTGTATTAAACAAAGACATGCTCTTTGCACAGAAATTATTTTCCAAGCCAGGAAGAACATGAATGAGACAAGGGTGCTATGCAGTCTTGTACAGACATGAACTGGACTCGGGAATCGATGCTTCTGGTGGGCTTCATTTCAACAGTCTTCACTAACTTTCTTTTTATGCTTTTCCAAGTCTGGAATGGAGAAAGTCTGTGGATTCAGTGATTCTCAAAGAGAAAAGGAAGTCCCTGCTAAGGGGGCAAAACAGAAATTCCTGAGGTCATCTTTTCCAACTGCCTGCATCCTGCCTGCTGTCATCCTCCCCCTAATCATTCTGATACATTTTTCTGCAGAATGCTCTAGCACCCTGAATTCTGGGATGGGGTGGGATGGAGAGAGGACTGCTCTTGAGAATACTAGGGCCAGCAAACAAACTCAAGAAGCAATAGCAGATGGTGGCAGAATGTTTTCCCAATCCAAAATTGCACGGTGAGATTAGCACAAATAAAGGTCCCAGATTTAACTGCTGGCAGAAGGGAAACAGGATTGGTTTTTATGTGTGATTGAAAGCCAGGACTCACTGTCAAAAAGGCGAGGAAAATCAGATGTGCACAAAAAGTGATGTTTGTAGTCCCAATTCTTTCAACAAGTGTCTTCAATGTCAGACAAATGTCTTTGCTGGAACAAGATTGAATCTATCTTTAAGGGATCTTTCCAGTAAGGTTCTTTCTCTTTCTTATGGAATCTCATCCGTATGAGTATAATACTGCTTTTACACATGAGTTTTTGCCACTCTGGCTTCCAATTCCCCTTTTCCCTCTGCATTGCATCATATGAAAAACACAGCCAATGTTTAACGATCTTTTTTCATTAGTTTCTTACTTGTGCTTTAAACACATTTCCCTGCCAAACCCATAGACACTTTTCGTGTGTGGGGGGGAAATTGAATTCTGACAGGTTTCGCGCTACATTGTTTTTTTAAGCTTGGAAAAACTTTGCATTGAGTCCCCTGGGCTCTGCATCATGGCTTTGAAGTCTTTTTTGGCACACACGTGTCTTCACTGTTTGCCAATTTGCTATAATTGGGCTTTAGGTTACATGTGCAGAACGCTGCTTTGTAATAAAGGCGTTCTGTCCAAAAGACAATTTTGCACTAGGTAGAAGGTGTGCTGTCTTCAGAAACGGGATTTTTGACAGACAAGTTGAGGCCCTTTAAAAGGCCTTTCCATTTAACTATTAAGGCACTCTGCCCTTCTCTGATGTCACATGTAGGTTTCATAAGAGAACGTTTATATTCTATGAGTGTTTCAAATTTATGGTCTATTTCCCTTGCCTGAACACATTTTCACCTCTGAGATAAACGTGAGAAATTAGTCAGGACCAGGACTCCCAGGGCTAGCTTCTCGTCCAGGCTCCTTCCTGTGCTGCTGCTTACAACAGTAAAGACCAAACCTGATATGTAAGCCATGGGACCCTCTGTGCTGGGGAGCAGAAGATAAGAAAGGAGTAGTAAAGGTAGGCATTTTGATCACACACAAATATAACTTTCCCTAAGCAGCTATAATGTAAGCATGAATTCAAAAACCTTGTTTTGAAGTCCGACATCATTAACAACCCATAAAGTTGCAAAGTGAGAGGGAAGACCAACAGCCAGTAAGTGATTCTTCTGATGAGTTAAGTACTATGTTAAAAGGCTTACACCAGCCCTGATGGGTATCTGCTCTTGCTCCCATTTACACAGAGATTTGGGGCACACATGACTAAAAGTTAGCAAGTGGTGAAGCTTATGAATCCAGGTCTCCTGGCTTTAAATCACATTACCCTATTTCTCAGATGCAGTAAGTGGTGGTATAAGAAGATCCTAAAAGGATCAGGAAATTCTAGGGAAAGAGCATTGGTTATAGGGAGGTTGCATTACAGGACTCACTTATTAATTCATCCTTCTATTTGCTGAATCCTGACTCTGTGTTGGGTACTATCATCAGTGCTAGAGATACCCAGATATATAAGATATTAAGAACACCACACTGTAGAAGGACTATTACTCAAATAGAGTGGAGTGCTTTTAGGAAGTTGTCCTACTCACCACATAGGAAGATGGTTGTCAAGTTTCATAGAACTGCTTTCCCTGGATGGTGGGTAGAGAGAGATGCTGGCTTACCCTGCCTCCTTCTGAGCATCAAAGCAGCAAGAGGTAACTCTGAAGGGCACCAGGGCTCCTCAATGACCACACAGGAGGGGACCTTCCTTCCCAAGAGAGTAGCTGCTTATCTGTCCTTGCATTTTAATTTACAGGAAGGGCAGTAAAAAGAAACATGCAAATTAATGATCCAGGGGTTCAGATAGTGTTAGAAATGTCAGAGAAGTAAAAGGAAGAAGACTGGATAATCTACTTACAGAGGGATACTCTCACAGGGAAAACAATAAATCTTGTACAAGAAAAGTAGCTAACTGAAAGCTACTCAGGGAAGAAGTGAACACATCTAGCAGAGGAAACAATCAGCAGAAGTCTAATTAAAACTCAGATTTTCTGGGGCGCCTGGGTGGCTCAGTGGTTTAAGCCTCTGCCTTCGGCTCTGGTCATGATCCTAGGGTCCTGGGATCCAGCCCCGAATTAGGCTCTCTACTCAGTGGGGAGTCTGCTTCCTGCCCTGTCCCCACTCCACTCCTCCCGCCCCCTCAGCCCCCTCCGCCCCCGCCTGCCTCTCCGCCCCCGCCTGCCTCTCTGCCCCCGCCTCTCTGCCCCCGCCTGCCTCTCTGCCTACTCGTGATCTCTGTCTGTCAAATAAATAAATAAAATCTTTAAAAACAAAACAAAACAAAAAAACCCTCAGATTTTCTCACTTCAGTTCCAGGTAAGATGTGTCCATAAATTCTGGGATAAATTCCTAAGCTTCTGAGGTTCATGTCATGGGAAATGACCTTAACTTTCCATGAAATATCCTTGTAACATAACCCAACAAAAGTACAAGCTGAATGGATCATTCTTGGGAATTTTCTTTTTTAGGAAAAAAACATAAGTAAACATAAAACATTTTAATATACAAGATGCGTCATAGAAATATGTTCAAAGTAATTTTAAAGAAAGGCACAAGTTACCTTTATGAGAAAAATCCTCTTAAATCAATAAATGTCTGATAAGTAAATTACTGATTTGTCCTCAGATAATTTCTTATTTAAGTGTACTATCACAGAAATCAAATTAATATATGATTTGCTCTTTCATGCCCTGCATCTTAGTGTCAGATGGGATTAAAATCTTCATAAAAAAGTGGAATATTGGCTTAGTGGTCACATTAACTAGCTCCAAAGCCAATGAACCATTAGGATGAATGTCTGAGCTGTTTCTTTTTCACTTTGGGTAACAGTGGTCAGGAAGGTGACCACAATTTCTCATCGATATTAATTTCAGGTACGATTTCTTCCACAACTTTAAGTGAATCCAGTCCTTTCAAGAACAGGTGGGAAAAATCTAGCTCAATAAAAGTAAAATATGTATAGTTTATAAACAAGCACTCAAAATGTCAGATTTTGACAATAAAAGGCCCATTTCTCATTAAAAGGTATAATGGGAGAATACTGGAATTGAATCCATTAAGTCAATTTAAAAGGTATCTACAGAAACAGATTAGATCTGCTATTGGAACCATGCTCCTATCTGTCACAGTTGCCAGATTCTTCCTGACAGCTCTTTTTGGGAGATGGACACCAGATTTTCTAGAGTAGCTGGAAAATTTTAAGAAAAAAAATACGTCTTTCGTGCTCAATGAATTCTTACTGGATGTTCAGATTATTATCCAAATCCTTCCCATGAGTTATGATATGGATACCGTAGTTTCATGTGGGGTGTGAGGACAGCCTTCATGTGGCTAATGAAGAAAAGGCTCCTTCATGTGTTGCCAGCATCAGGGTCTAGGATGACTGAAGAGGAAGGGATAAACAACATTCTGAACTTCTGTCATTAGCACCACTAATGACACAGAAATTTGTTTCCTGTCAAGGTGAGTGACAGCAATTGGATTTACCTTCTTTACCGGAACAACCAAAAATAAATGAAACAATGATTTGATAGACAGTAGACATCAGGGAATGAAGAGTAGTAACCTCTGAGGAAAAAAAAAATGACAGAAAACAAGATCATCTCCAAAATTACCCATGCATACTGCACTGAATTTCCAGTATGGAAATCTTTCCTGGTGCTGGCAGGAGAAGCCCTCACAGCACATGACAAGTTCTCTGAGTTGAAGAGGTGTTTGAGAGAAGAGTTTAGAGAGGTCACAGTAGCTAAGTTTCAGAGAACAGAGTATCTGAGAGGGAGAGACTATCTACAGAGAGAGCTCCAGAAACCAGAAAGAGACATCCTTATCACTCTGCAGAGTAAACTACACTACACTAGCAAAAGAACTACCTGGAAGAATTAGAGATAACAGTACCTAGTGTTCATAGAAGGTAGAGAATAGTGCTTGTCTCACCAATCAGAGTGAAAACCCTTATGATCATGAAGCACTGGGTAGAGTATCAGAAAATCCAGAAAGAAAGCATTGCGTAGAATAGCCAGAAAATTGCCTCAATAAGGAGGAATAATTCATCCCACACTGAGCACTGCTTTCGTTCCTCCTAACAAATCTTAATAAGACCTGCTTCCCAGAATACCCCTCATGAGTAATTTTGAGAATACAAAATATTCAGGACCCAACAAGGTAAAAATAACATCTGGCATCCAAGGAAAATTACCAGGCATAGAAGAATGCAAGCAATTATGACCTAATAAAAAATGGAAAAAATCAATATTGAAACTGACCTAGAATTGAGAGCGATGCTAAATCAGTAATCAAAGTCAAATATTTCATAATATACAAAAAATTAAACAGTGGCATGGAAGATATAAAAAGACAAAACCCAAACTAAACTTCTATTGATAAAAAAACTAATGTGTAAGAAGAAAAATATAATGGATGAAATTAACAATAGATTAGATACTATAGGAAAAAATATCAGTAAACTTGAAGTAGAAAGTATACAAAATATAATACAAAAAGAAAAGAAAATGACAAAAATGTGAACAGAACATCAATGAGCTGAGGGACTATTTCAATTAGGCTAATACATGAATTATTGGAATTCTCAAAAGAGATGTGTATTTGAGTATATTAATGGCCTCCAAATTTCCAAATTTGATGAAAACTATATACAAACAGTTGCAAGATACTCAATCAACCTCAATAAAAATAGGGGCGCCTGGGTGGCTCAGTGGGTTAAGCATCTGCCTTTGGCTCAGGTCATGATCGCAGGGTCCTGGGATCAAACCCATATTGGGCTGCCTCCTCAGCGGGGAGCCTGCTTCTCCCTCTCCAGCTCCCCCCTTGTTTGTGTTCCTTCTCTCACTACTCTATCTGTCATAAATAAATAAAATTAAAAAAAAAAACAATAAAAATAGAGAAAAATTATACCATACAGAAAACTCAGGATTATGAGAAAATCTGAAAAGCAGCCAGAGGAAAAAGACATGTTACAGAGTAACAATTATAAGAACTGCAGATTTCTTGTTAGATATAGTGCAAGTGAAAAGATGGTGGGACAACATCTTTCAAGAACTGAAATAAAAACTTCACCCTAGAGTTCTGCAACAAGCAAAAATATCTATCATCAAAAGACTTGCAATACAAAAAATGTGAAAGTAATTATTTTTTTTTAAAGATTTTATTTATTTATTTGACAGCCAGAAATCACAAGTAGGCAGAGAGGCAGGCAGAGAGAGAGAGGAAGGGAAGCAGACTCCCTGCTGAGCAGAGAGCCCGATGCTGGGCTCAATCCCAGGACTCTGAGACCATGACCTGAGCCGAAGGCAGTCTTTAACCCACTGAGCCACCCAGGTGCCCCGAAAGTAATTCTTTTATGAAGAAGAAAATTAATGAGAAGGAAAATTGGACTACATAAAGGAATGAAGAACATCAGAAATTATAATACATGAGTAAATATGTGTTTTTAATTAAAAATACTAAAAATATGGTTGATCCACTTAAACAAACATAACAGTGTGGTATGAAGCAATTTTATATATATATATGACATTTATGATAATATATATTTTATATTATATTTATATATTACATATATTTATATTTATATGTAATTATATTTTTATACTTAATGTTAAAATATATGTAGATTTTTATATTTAACATACAATATTTTACTTAATAAATAAATTTAACATATATATAAAGTAAAATGTATGACAACAATAGCACAAATTTAGGAAGAAAGAAATTATAGTTTACCATTGAACAATTCTTATGTTACACAAGAAAAGGTATTATAATATCACTTAAATTTGAATTAATTATGCTTTAAAATAGCCACTAATTTACCAAAATAAGTGCAATAAAATGAAATCATAAGAAATTTTTATTTACACAAAAAAGAGAAAGAGAAAAAAATGTGAAAATTAAAAATAATTGATATGATAGATCTTTCAAGTTCAAAATATTAATAGTCACACTAAATGTAAATAATTTAAATACCTCTAATTAAAAAGCAGGGATTGGGTGTCAGGAAAGTTGACTGACTAGAAAACTAGGACCCTGTCTCATGATCTGGACAATGTACTGGCAGAAACTGTCTGAAGGAATTATTTTGGAACTCTAGAGTTTTCTAGAAGTCTTGACACTTCTAGAGAAATGCTTGGTGGGAAGCCATTTTTAATATGGGTCAAATTCAGCCTTCAGTGTCCTGGTAGCTATACATCTCCCATGTTCCAATTCCATCACAGGCAGCAGTGGGGATGGTGGTCTGCATTCTTGGTATCACTTGGTGGGGCCAGAGTGGGCAATAAGGATCTTTCTCTCCAAATCTCAGAGCTTGTATTTGAATTGCATATTGCTATTTATGGTCACTGAAGTGCAGAGAGAGGTTAGCCACCATTGTTTCAATCTCCATTGTGTGAAACAGCTTCCAAGGGATTTAAAGGAGCCACACCTGGGCTCTTTTTGGAGGGAGGGGCAGGGGGCATTCAAGAGCAAACATGCATAAGGAGGAATTTAGAAAGCTATCACAGAGGCCCAGGGAAAGATCCAGGCTAATAAAAGACAAAAGAAGACCTTAAGTTTTCACCTCAGACTGATCCCCAGCCAAGACACGCCGCAATTTAAAACTAAACAAACCAAAACAGCAAATCCTGGTAATTATTTCCAGAGTTATCACATTATAAGATTCAAATGCCCAATTTTCAACAAAATATCACAAGGCATATAAAGAAACAGGGAAGTATTACCTATTCAAAGGAATAAAAGAAATTGAAAGAAACCATTTCTGAAGATATTGCAAGCATTGGACTTACTAGACAAAGGCTTTTTATTTTTATTTTTTAAGGATTTTTAAAAATTTATTTATATGAGAGAGAATGAGTGAAAAAGAGAGAGAGCACGAGCAGGGGGAAGAGCAGAGGGAGAGGGAGAAGCAGACTCCCTGCTGAGCAGAGAGCCCAATGTGGGACTTTATCCTGGGACTCTGGGATCATGACCCGAGCCGAAGGCAGCCAGTCGCCTAAATCTCAGCCACCCAGGCACCCCAGACAAAGGCTTTTTAAAAACTGTCTTAAAGATATCCAAAGAGCTAAACAAAGACAGGAACAAAGGCAAGAAAATGATATATGAACAAAATAATGATACTCATAAGGAGAAATTATAAAAGGAATCAAAAAGAAATTATAAAGCTAAAAAGTACAATAACTAAAGTGAAAATTATACTCGAGGGGTTCAAAAGCAGACTTGAGGGGGCAGAAGATTAAGTAAACTTAAAGCTAGAACAATTGAAATTATTGAGTGAAGAATAGGAAGAAAAAAAAATGAAGTGAAATGAATACAGCCTAAGGGACCTGTAGGAACTCACTGAAGAGGACCAACAAATGCATTGTGGGACTCACAACAGAGAAAGAGAAAGGGGCAAGATAATATCTGAAGAGATAATGGCTGAACACTTCCCAAATGTAATGAAAGACATGAATCTTCAAGAATCTTATAAACTTGAAGATGCCCACTGAGACAAATTATAATCAAACTGTCAAAAGCCAAAAAAGGAATCTTGAAAGCAACAGGAGAGAAGTGATTCATCACGTACATGCAATCCTCAGTAAGATTATTAGCTAATTTCTTATCAGAAACCTTAGAGTCCAGAAGGCAGTGGGTTGATATATTCAAAATGCTAAAAGAAAACAACTGTCACCTAAGAATTCTATATCTGGCAAAACTATCCTTCAAAAACGAGGGAGAAATAAAGATAAATTAAGATAAACAAAAACTGAAAAAAAAAAAAGATAAACAAAAACTGAAAAAGTTCATCACCAGTAGGCCTGACCTGTAAAAAGTGTTAAAAGGGGTCCCACAGGATGAAATGATAGGATGTTAGATAGCAACTTGGAGCCATATGAAGAAATAAAGACCTCCAGTAAAGGTAAATAAATGGACAAACTTAAAAGCTAGTGGTATTTTAACTTTGGTTTATAATGGCACTTTTAAAATAGTCTATGTGATTTAAAAGGCAAATTTGTTACAATTCTGTATGGAAAATTTATAAAAATAGACCATATTCTGGGTTAGAAAACAAATCATATTCTCTGACAACAATGGAAGTAAATTAAAATAAAAAGAGAAACATCCCTGGAAAATCTCCAAATAGTTGGAAACCAAATACATATATAAATAGCCAACAGATCACAGAAGAAAGTCAAATGGAAATTAATAAGTATTTTTGAACAGAATGAAAAATAAAACATGGTAGCTACAGTTGTGGTGAGCACTGTAACATAAAAACTTGCTGAGTCACTATGTTATACACTTAAAACTAATATAAACATTATGTGTCAACTATACTCAAATACATTTTTTTTAAGACACGCCTCGTGGCTCAGTCAGGTAAGCATCTGCCTTCGGCTTAGGTCCTGATCCCAGAGTCCTGGGATCAAACCCCACATCAGGCTCCCCACTCAACAGGAAGTCTGCTTCTCTCTCTCCCTCTGCCCCTCTTGACAGCTTGTGCCCTCTCTCCCTCAAACAAATAAAATCTTAATTTTTTAAAAATATACCATATAAAAGTTTGTAAGATGTTGTTACAATAGTATTTATGGAAATTTAGATATCAATTTAATTAAAAATTTCTGAACACCTATATTAGAAAAGAAGAAAGATATCAAATTAATAACCTCAATTTCCATCTTTGGAACAGCAATAGATATGGTAAATAAAAAGAAGAGTGTACTAAGTCCAAAGTTTAATTTAATTAAGTCAATTAAACAAAAAAGAAGTAGAATAAAGGAAACTAAAAACATCTGAGTTGCAATCAATGAATAGAAAATAGAACAACAATAGGGGAAAAAATAAGGGCTGGTACTTTGAGATAACATTGACAATTTATAACATCTAACTAGACTCACCAGGAGAAAAAAAGAGAAGGTATAAATGACTAATTTCTGGAATAAGCTAAATAATACCATTACAGATTCTACAGATATTCAAAGGAAAATAAATATTATTAACAACTTGATGCCAATAAAGTTGACATCTTACATGCATAGGCAAACTCCTTGAAAGACACAAAATACCAAAACTCATTCCAGAAGAAATAACCTGAACAGTTTATATCTATTAAATAAATTATATTTGTGGTTGAAGACTTTCCTACAAAAGAAACTTCAAGCCCATATCGTTTCACCAGTGAATTCTACCAAGCACTTACAGACGAAATAATAAAAAACTCTAAACCAACTCTTCCAGATCATTGAAAAACAGAAAATAGAACCCAAGTCATTCTATGAAGCAAACATTACCCCAGACCCAAACCAAACACCCCAATAAAAGAAAATGACTGGCCATTATCTGTAATTAAACACGGATATAAAAATTCTAAACAAAATTTTATCAATTCAAATTCAATAATACATAAAAAAATATTGCTGCTTGATCAAGTGAGATTTATCCTAAGAATACCAGGATGGTTTAATGTTAAAAAAAAAAAATCAATTCACCATATTAAACTGACTAGGTAAAAATTTTTTGAGAAAGATGATTTCAATAGATATAGACAAAGCATCTTACAAAATCTAATGTGGATAGTGGATAAAAATTTCCAGAAAACTAAGAATAGATGGGGATTTTTGTCAATCTGATAAAAAGCATCTATAAAAAACCTACAATCATCATCATACTTAATGAAGAAAGACTGAAAGCTTAACTCCAAAGAGGGAAAGCAAGACAAGGCTGTCCATTCTCACCACTTCAATTCAACATTGAACTGTTAGCACATGTGATAAAACAAGAAAAATAAATAAAAGGCATCCAGACTAAAAAGGATAAAGGTAAACTATCCTTATTCATAGATGACATGTAGAAAACCTGATGCAATCAGTAAAAAGAATCTTATAGAACAAACACACATGCTTAGTAAGATGGCAGGATACCAGTTCAATACATAGAAATTAATTGCATTTTTATAAGCCAGCAACGAAAATCAGAAATAAAAATTAAAATCATGAAATACTTAAGGGAGAACTCTGACAAGAGATGTGTAAAACCTGTGAATTAAATATTAAAAAGCACTACTAAGAGAAATTTTAAAAGACAAATAAATCAAGAGTTATAACATACTCATGCATCAGAAGACATAACATACCCAAAAGATTATGCAGATTCAATGCAATTCCAACCACAATCCCAGCAGGCTTTGCTGAAGAAGTTGACAAACTGGTTTAATACTTTCTGCAGTTTGTCAGTTACCTGTGGTCAACTGTGGTGCAGAAGTCACTGATCCTCCTTCTGATGTATCACTAGAAGGTCAACCATAGCCTAACACTGTATCACCAGCCTACCTCATTCACCTCACCTCATCTCATCACATCACCTCAAGAATAAGAACGGTGGGTACAGTAAGATATTTTGAGAGAGACGGACACCACCTTCATGTAGTTTTTATTACAGTACATTGTTATAACTGTTCTATTTTATTGTTGTTGTTAATCTCTTACTGTCCCTAATTTAGAAATTAAACTTTACCTTTGGTATGTAAGTAAGGAAAAAGCTTAAAAAAAAAAATATATATATATATATATATATATATGGTTCCCAGTACTATCCTCAGTTTCAGGCAAACACTGAAGGTCCTTGAATGTATCTCCAGTGGGGGATGAACAAATCAATGGTACAGAATAGAGTTCATGTATACACGTAACCACAATATATGGATATTTGATTTTTAACAAAGCACAAAGGCAGTTCTGTGTAGAAAGGATAGTTATTTCAATAAGTGACGACAAAACTATTTGAAATCACAGGCAAAAAAAACCCCATAAAACTTCTAGAAGAAAATATAGAATTTGAGTTTGTGTATTTGGGTTTGGCAAATATTTCTTGACTACACACCGAAAGCATGATTCATAAAAGAACAATAAAGTATGCTTCACCAAAAGTAAAAACTCTACTCTTAAAAATTATAGACTGGGGAAATATTTTCCAAAACATAAGTGTGATAAATAATAGATGGCTTGTATCTTGATTTTCTAACCACCCCTTAGAACTCGTTTCCAAGAAAACAAACAGTTCTGAAGTTTTTTAAAAGTGGGCATAATATTTTAATGCACACTTCATCAAAAAGGCACACGAATGTAAAATCAGCTCACGAAAAGATTCTCAGGCTCTTCAGTCATTAGGAAAATGAAAATTAAATTAAACCCACAATAAATTGCCAGTACACACTTATTAAAATGCCTAAAATTAAAAAAAAAATCGACCACACTAAGAGTTAGTGAGAATATAGAATTGAAGCTCCCACACTATAATGTGGTTACATTTCAAAATGATCAGGCATAGGGAAAGAAGCCAGATCTACTACTCACTGTCTCTGAGCCAATAGGGAAATCATAATCATAATGTATGATTCCATTTATACAAATCCTAGAATATGTACACTCATATAGTTATAAACAGCACATCAGTGGATATCTGGGGAGGGGATGGGAAGAGGATAAAAGACAGGAGAGAAAAATTACAAAGGGTATGAGGAAATGTGGGTTTGTTAGATATGTTCATTACATTATCTTGCTTGTGGCAATGGTTTCATGGGTAGGTTTATGTTAAAACTTATCAGATTGTATGCGCTAAATACACATAATTTATTATATACCAATAATACGTCAAGGAAACAATCACACTCTTTCACTAATAATAAATAACTAGCAAGGTTATAAAAACCTTTGCCAATCTTCTCAGTAAAAAGCCTCCTTAGAGAAACTCTGAGGAGAAAATCAAAGCCCTCTTAGGTCATTTTCAGAGCTCCTCTCTTAATACTTGAACTTGGAGTTGCTTAGAACTAAAAAGAAGACCCAGCTGCAAAAATTACTGCATAAGCAACATTCGGAACATTAATAAGCCAAGCAGTTATGAGGCAATATTATTCATTATATTTATTCTCAAAATACTTCAAGAGTCAGCCGAATCAGCTTATTTATAATCAAACTAAAAAAATTAATGAAGTGTTGCTGCAATTAATGAAAACCCAGACCATGAGGAGACTCCTAATTCCAATAAACAAGATGGCCACACTTCCCAATAAAAAGCTTAATAACTAAATACCTTGTTTTGTTCCAAAATGCCCTTTCTCAAAAGAGCACTTTAGATTTAATTTTTCATAAGCTGTTATCATAACTTGAAGGAACAGTTCATCTTTCTCTTACAAGAAATTCTACCATCTTTATTTTCCTGTTAATTTTTAAAGTTGAAAGAACCTAAATGTACCATCCAGACATGGTTTATAATATGGTCATTAATACCAAATATTTGAAGCAAATTTAGAAAAAAAAATGTTAATTGCAAACTATATCTTTACCCGTCTTATATTTAGAAAGATTAAATGTAAAATGAGTCTTTTTTTTTTTTTTAACTGAACAAGTGTTCATTGGAGCTTGTGGCATGCTAGGCATGGCTCCAGATACTGAGAAAACACAATGATATACTAGATGTTGGTTTTGCCCTTGAGTTGCTAGGCGAATCCTCTAACACTGCTCCAGGCCCAGATGTAAAGGTTATGTGTCCAGGCCTAGCTCAGTCCACCTTCATTAAGTCCAGACCAACAGGCTGCCTCACATGGCTATGGCTATAGATGTCCTACATATGGGCTCAAACTGCAGACCCCTGGACCTCTGCGAGGGTAAGAAAGTGCAAATACTGGGTCACCCAAAAGTCATTTTGGAGCCTGATAGTATAAAGCATTCTTCATCACTATTCTAGGAAGGCAGTAGAAACATTACTATTTATGAAGGTTGTGATGCTCAACATAGCAAATAGGGTTATAAGCTTCAGAGTCAGACAGAGTCAGGTTAAAATCCTGGCTCTGTACCTTAATAGACCTGTGGCCTTGTGACTCAACCTCTGTAAGTCTCAGTTTTGTCTTTGAAAAAAAATGTGCATAGAAATAAGAGTATCTACCTCCTAGGATTATTATCAAAATTAGATAAGAAGTGCAGAGCAGCAAACAAAGTGTCTTGTACAAAGTCATGTACCAAAAATAAAAGCTACTTCTAAGTCACACAGCAAGCACTTACAATTCTTTTGGACAAAACCAAAATTGTTGTTTGAGCTCAAAGTTTACAAATAAAATATATAAAAAAGATTATAGCTACATATAGTTATTGAAGTTTTGATCAAAGGCTTGAATCCCTATTGTTAGACAACTTATTTATAAGTTTATCTAATAAAACCTCTTTACAGTTCTTCCTATGTGCTAGGAACCAGTTTTTACAAATACTAACTCATTTAATATTCATGGCAGAACTATGGGTAGGTATTATTGCTATTATATATACATATATACATAATTTCAACTTAGGTGTGCCTATGGAATGTGTTTTGTTTTATAGGGTGGACATCAAGAAACAGAAATAAATACTGTTAAATTTTCCCAGAGCCAGGACTGGTTTTTTGTTATTAGTAATACAGTGATGGTGATGAGGCTTATGGGAAGATAAAAAGAGTTATTAGAATAGATTCTACTAAATTAGTGGATGCCATGCAAGTTGGAAATTAGCAAATAGAGAAAAACATGATTACTTACTAACTCTTACATATAATAATTTATTTAATTTGAAAAAAATCACAATCTCACCAAGGTGTTGAAATAGGTCATTCCTAACTTCACTCTCCCTCATAAGAAGAAGTCTGCCTGATAGGAACCCTCAAAGGAAGAGCTTTGCTGACCCCAGAGCCCAGTTTGCCCATGCCCATGTAAGGAGTGGAGTTGTTGTCACACCAACTGTGGAGTGTCTTCCAGCCCCTTCTCACCAGGAGGCCTGGCCACAGTTCATGGAAGCTGTGACACCCAGTGGCTCTCCAGTTAAAGGCAGGAAAAACCAACAGTTTCCCAAACAAAGCCCATGGCCCTGTTCAACCAAAGATCACAGGGTGTGGATTAACTTGAGTTAAGACAAGGAAGAGCTTCACTGGTATCAGAGCTGCATTTCTAGCTCACCTGAGCAGAGAATTAATTTTCAGTCCTACTCATCACTAAACAGCCTTCACCCTGTCTGACCAAGGAAACTAACCAGAGAATATGGAAAGCTGTGTAGCCCATTCAATGACCCTATGCACATAGTACTTGAACACAGGGCACAGACCATGGCTTCCCCCAATGAAAGAGCAAAACTAATGGCTTCACCTAAAATGAGAATTCAGTGCACGCTGGCTTGATTTGGGTCCCCAAACAATGAGCTATAAAGGTACTAAGTCCCAGCTTGCTGCCCTGCCAGGGTAGGGAAGCTAATTCATGGCCTCTTCTACTACTAAACATAGAATGCACTCCTGACTAGTATGCCTGACCAGAGAATCCAGGCAACTGCAGAGCCTATGATACAGTCTTACTGAGGTAGGGAACCAAGTCAACAGTCCTGTTTTACTGTTGTCTGCCAGAGGCACATGCCAATCATACTGATCCTCAGAGCTTGAACAAAATGACAATAGTAAGTCTTCACCTATCAGTAATTACTTTAAACATAAACAGATAAAATATGCCAATGGAAAGACACAGAATGGCTGAATACATTAAAAACAAGATCTAACAATGTGCTACATGTAGGACACTGACTTGAGCCTTAAGGGCACACTGAGAGTGAAGGGATGGAAAAAGACATTTCAAGCAAATGATAACCAAAAACCAGAACAAACAATAAAAAGGAAGTGTAGCTAAACTTATATCAGATAAAACAGACTTTGAAAATGGTAAAAAGAGGGATGCCTACGTGGCTCAGTGGGCTAAACAACTGTCTTTGGCTCAGATCACGGTCCCAGGGTCTGTGAATTGAGTCCCTCATAGGGCTCCTTGCCCAACAAGGAGCCTGCTTCTCCCTCTCTCTTTGCCACTCCCTCTGCTTGTGTTCTATCTCTCTCTCTCTGACAAATAAATAAATAAAATTTTTTAAAAAAATGGTAAAAAGAGAAAAATGTCATTATATAATGATAAAGTTGTCAATCCATTAAGAAGAAGATATAATAATAGTAAATATGACCCCAACTTTAGAGCATTTACATATACATAGCAAAAGTAACAGAGCTAAAAGGAGAAGTAAACACTAATACAAATATCTCACTTTGGTGAGATACCAAAGTCCCCAACTAATAGTATCTCACTCCCAATAATGGATAGATTATCCAGTCAGAGAATCAATAAGGAAACAGCATATTTGAACAACACTATAAATCAAATGGACCTAATAGGCATATACTGAATAGTCCATTCAACAAAAGCAGAATAAATATTCTTCTCAAGTGCACATGGAACATTATCTAGGACAGACCATATGTTAGACCACAAAACAAGTCTTAGAAAATTTAAGAAGACTGAAATCATACCAAGTATCTTCTCTGACCACAATGACATAAAACTAGAAATCAACAAGAGGAAAACTGGAAAAGACATGAATACATGGAAATTAAGCAACACTCTCTTAAACAAACAGTGGATGAAAGAAGAAATTAAGAAACTAAAGAGGAAATAAAAAAAGTTTCTTGAAAACAACATCCCAAAACATGTGAGTGCAGCAAAAACAGTTCTAAGAAGGAAGTTCATAGCAATAAAAGCATACTTTAAAAAACAAGAAAAGTCCCAAACAACCAACCTAACTTGATGTCAGCCTTAAAGAACAGGGAGGAGAAGAACAAATGGATCTCAAAGCTAGCAGAAGAAAGGAAATAATAAAGATCGAAACAGAAATAAGTGAAAAATTAAAAAAAAACAATAGAAAAGATTAACCAAACTAAAACTTGGTTCTTTGAAAAGATAATTTACACACCTTTAGCTAGACTAAACAAGGAAAGAAGAAAAAGGGCCCAAATTGAGGTGCCTGGGTGGATCAGTTGGTTAAGCAGCTGTCTTCTGCTCAGGTCACGATCCTGGAGTCTCAGGATCGAGACCCACATTGGCCTCCCTGCCTGCTTCTCCCTCTGACTGTCTTCCCTCCCACTCTCCATTCCGTCTTTCAAATAAATAAATAAATAAATAAATAAACCGACCCAAATCAACAAAATTATAAATGAAAAAGAAGACATTACAATTGATAACATAGGAAATCAAAGAATCATAAGAGGCTACTATAAACAACTACCACTAACAAACGGACAACCTAGAAGAAATGGAAAAGCTGTTAGTAACATACAAATTACCAAGAGGGAATCAGGAAGAAATAAAAAAATCTGAATAGACATAATAAGGAAATTCAATCAGTACAAAACTCTCTTTTTTTTTTTTTTTTTTTTTTTTTTTTTTTTAAATTTTATTTTTTTATAAACCTATATATATATATATATTTTTCCCCCAGGGGTACAGGTCTGTGAATCTCCACATTTACAAACTTCACAGCACTCACCATAGCACATACCCTACCCAATGTCCATAACCCCCCCCAACCCCCCTCTGCCCAGCAACCCTCAGTTTGTTTTGTGAGATTAAGAGTCACTTATGGTTTGTCTCCCTCCCAATCCCAACTTGTTTCATTTACTCTTCTCCTACCACATTAACCCCCCATGTTGCATCTCCTCTCCCTCATATCAGGGAGATCATATGATAGTTGTCTTTCTCCGATTGACTTATTTCGCTAAGCTTGATACCCTCTAGTTCCATCCATGTTGTCGCAAATGGCAAGATTTCATTTCTTTTGATGGCTGCATAGTATTCCATTGTATATATATACCACATCTTCTTTATCCATTCGTCTGTTGATGGACATCTAGGTTCTTTCCATAGTTTGGCTATTGTAGACATTGCTGCTATAAACATTCGGGTGCACGTGCCCCTTCGGATCACTACGTTTGTATCTTTAGGGTAAATACCCAGCAGTGCAATTGCTGGGTCATAGGGTAGTTCTATTTTCAACATTTTGAGGAACCTCCATGCTGTTTTCCAGAGTGGTTGCACCAGCTTGCATTCCCACCAACAGTGTAGGAGGGTTCCCCTTTCTCCGCATCCTCGCCAGCATCTGTCATTTCCGGACTTGTTAATTTTAGCCATTCTGACTGGTGTGAGGTGGTATCTCATTGTGGTTTTGATTTGTATTTCCCTGATGCCGAGTGATATGGAGCACTTTTTCATGTGTCTGTTGGCCATCTGGATGTCTTCTTTGCAGAATTGTCTGTTCATGTCTTCTGCCCATTTCTTGATGGGATTATTTGTTCTTTGGGTGTTGAGTTTGCTAAGTTCTTTATAGATTCTGGACACTAGCCCTTTATCTGATATGTCGTTTGCAAATATCTTCTCCCATTCTGTCAGTTGTCTTTTGGTTTTGTTAACTGTTTCCTTTGCTGTGCAAAAGCTTTTGATCTTGATGAAATCCCAATAGTTCATTTTTGCCCTTGCTTCCCTTGCCTTTGGCGATGTTCCTAGGAAGATGTTGCTGCGGCTGAGGTCGAAGAGGTTGCTGCCTGTGTTCTCCTCAAGGATGTTGATGGATTCCTTTCTCACATTGAGGTCCTTCATCCATTTTGAGTCTATTTTCGTGTGTGGTGTAAGGAAATGATCCAATTTCATTTTTCTGCATGTGGCTGTCCAATTTTCCCAACACCATTTATTGAAGAGGCTGTCTTTTTTCCATTGGACATTCTTTCCTGCTTTGTCGAAGATTAGTTGACCATAGAGTTGAGGGTCTATTTCTGGGCTCTCTATTCTGTTCCATTGATCTATGTGTCTGTTTTTGTGCCAGTACCATGCTGTCTTGATGATGACAGCTTTGTAATAGAGCTTGAAGTCCGGAATTGTGATGCCACCAACTCTGGCTTTCTTTTTCAATATTCCTTTGGCTATTCGCGGTCTTTTCTGGTTCCATATAAATTTTAGGATTATTTGTTCCATTTCTTTGAAAAAAATGGATGGTACTTTGATAGGAATTGCATTAAATGTGTAGATTGCTTTAGGTAGCATAGACATTTTCACAATATTTATTCTTCCAATCCAGGAGCATGGAACATTTTTCCATTTCTTTGTGTCTTCCTCAATTTCTTTCATGAGTACTTTATAGTTTTCTG
>NW_022631051.1:9410864-9446309 GCF_010015895.1 Lontra canadensis
AGAAGGAGAAGGAGAAGGAGAAGGAGAAGGAGAAGGAGAAGGAGAAGAAGGGGAAGGGGAAGGGGAAGAGGGAGAGGGAGAGGGAGAAGGAGAAGGAGAAGAAGAAGAAAAGGAGAAGGAGAAGAAGAAGAGGAGGAGGAGGAGGAGGAAAAGGAGGAGGAGGAGGAGGAGGAGGAGGAGGAGGAGGAGGAGGGGGAGAAGGAGATGTAGTGAGAGGCAGAGCCCAGGAGAAGGTATCAGCTCACTCTGCAGAGACAGAAGTGTCATCAGCCCCAAACACAGGCAGCTTTGGAAGCTTTTCTATGGATCTAGTAGTTTTCCAAACTTGGTTCCAGCACCTGATTATCTGCACACTCCCCCTCAATGTGCCACTTCACTCATGTGCCTTTTGTTACCAGCCACTCTGCTATCAACTCCCAAATCAATGTTGGCTAGGCCCAACCTTGTGCTCCCCACTCAAAATGCCAACTGCCTTATTGATATCTATGCTATTTCCTGGACACTTCACCCTCAACACACTTCTCTTACATTTCCCATCTCTAAATGCCCTCCCTGAGCCCAGTCAGAATCAGAGCCATTTCTAGTTCCTTTCTATCCCATTTCCTTCCATATCTAAGCTTTGGGCATATCTGTCCATTTACCTCTAGACTGTATATTCTGAAGCCCCTGCTCTCCATCAGTGATCCAAACCACTATCCTCTCTTGTCCAAAGAACAAAAACAGTATCTGGGTGACCCTGCTTTGGGTTGTCTAAATAGTGATCCATAGAGTGTCAGAGAGGTTTCTAAAGTGAAACTTTTGTTATGCTACTCATTCCATGGATAAAAACTCTTCAAATGCACCCTATTACCCTTTAGATGAACCACAACTTTGAAATGGTTGGAAGGCTGTTGGTTATCACTGTCTTTTTCCTGCTGTACTTTGTCTCCACCTCTGTATTCTTTCTTCTGGTGTCCAAACTTTTTTGGTCTTGAACACTTCTAAATAAAATAATTTTCTCTGTTTTTGTCACTCATAATTTTGAGTATGTGTTTACTAACTATGTATAAATCTTATTGTGAATCTTATTTTTAAATCAGGAAAGCATAGCTTTTTAGATGTAATGGAAACCTCGGTAGGTGTGCTAGTACTTCTGTCCTCTAGTGGGTTTTCTTGCTCGTCCCTGGGGTGGGGTTTCCCTCTGTGGAGACTTCTGCTCTGGCAGTGTGGGGTATCCTTTAGACCTCTGCACATGATCTTTCATCTACCTGGATCACTCTCTCCTAAACTTTATTTAGGTACTCCTACTCATAGATAAATTTGGGTGTTTATGAAGCCAGTAGGCACTAAAAAGCCACTACTGCTAGGAGGAAATGAGCCAATGTAAGCTCAATAATTAAGAGTTATATTAATAATTTTTAAGTAGGTGTTAGATTTTGCTAGTACTGAGGGCCAAAACATACCGTTTAAAATACTTCAGCCCTAATCTCTTGTCAAATAAACCTGAGGCTGAAGGCTTGGACATTACTAAGCAAAGTCTTTCTTGTGATTTTACAATTTTCAAGAGCCATGTCTGCTAATTGCCCTGTCCTTCATCCCTTCCTTGGCAGCTATGGATAGTGTATGCTTTCACCGGATATTTCCTGGGACCATGCTCCAGCTCAAAGCAGGTGAAAAGTCAGCTTCTGTGCTGGCCCCTCAAGATAGGTGTGTTGGTGTCCATCAGAGAGGGCAAAATGCACACCCTAATATTTTTAATATTTTATTTTATTTTCAATGTTCCAAAATTCATTGTTTATGCACCACACCCAGTGCTCCATGCGATACGTGCCCTCCTTAATACCCACCCCCAGCCTCACCCAACTCCCCACCTTTCTCCCCTCCAAAACCCTCAGTTTGTTTCTCAGAGTCCACAGTCTCTCATGGTTTGTCTCCCCCTCCGATTTCCCCCAACTCACTTCTCCTCTCCATCTCCCAATGTCCTCTGTGTTATTCCTTATGCTCCACAAGTAAGTGAAACCATATGGTAACGGACTCTCTCTGCTTGACTTATTTCACTCAGCAAAATCTCTTCCAGTCCCGTCCATGTTGATACAAAAGTTGAGTATTCAACAGACAAATGGATAAAGAAGATATGGTCCATATATACAATGGAGTGTTATGCCTCCATCAGAGAGGACGAACACACCCTAATTTTTTGAGAACAAGATCCATATCTCCTCCCAGCACCAACAAACCACACCAGGAGGCAGGGCCTCCATTTCCATGGCCACTAGCAAACTGGAAGTTGGGGGAAGGTAGGCAAGTAATTAAAATGCCACCATGCGGAGGGAGAATTGGATGAAGGTGCTCAAAATGTGTAAAATTCCAGTTATAAAATAAATAAGTATTGGATGCACTAAGTGCATTGGATGCAATAAGTATTGGATGACTA
This sequence comes from Lontra canadensis, assembly GCF_010015895.1. Taxonomy (NCBI): domain Eukaryota; kingdom Metazoa; phylum Chordata; class Mammalia; order Carnivora; family Mustelidae; genus Lontra; species Lontra canadensis. Next base: position 9,413,278 of record NW_022631051.1, read on the forward strand.
TAGTTAACATTGCTATATAGTATATTTGAAAGTAACTAAAATAGTAAATCCTGAAAGTTCTCATCACAAGGAAAACAATTTTTTATAACTGTAGGAGGTGTTGGATGTTGACAAAACTTATGCGATGATCATGTTGCAACATACATATGTCAAATCATTCTGTTGTACCTCTTGAACTTACAGAGTGCTGCATGTCAAATATGTGTTAACAAAACTGACAAAAAAACATACCTCCATGTTCTCTTACAGAAATTTGCATGCATTCTTCTTCATTAAACACTTCCATGGTTGCTGTGTTTGATTAGATTTTAAAGCTCAGAAAATTTTATTTAATCAATTTATGCTTCAGTGAAGGAAATATTTTTGGAGCTCACCACTCCATTATTTATGTGGTATCACTACTGCACGCTCTTTTAATTGTCCAGTTATTATACTTTAATCTCTGCAATTTGTGTTTTTTTAAATAATTTCTATCTCTTTATCGATAGACTTTTTTGAAGTGACATTCCCATCATAACTTCTCTTCTTTAATCATGGTTTTCTTTAAATTTTTGTGCATGTTTATAATAGCTACTGTGACATCATTGTTAAATTAGACATCTGATTGCTCTCACAGGCAGTTTCTGTTGCTAGCTATTTTCCCCTAGGCATATGGGTCATTCCTTTGCATGTCTTTTATTTTTTTCCTAGAAACTGAACATTTTAGATAATATGATGTGCAACTTTGGGTACTGGTTCCCGTGGCTCCCCTCCCCCTTCTGGGGCTTGTTATTCTTAGTTGCTTATTTATTTGTTTTATGACTGGCTGAATTATTTCAGTGAGGTCTACCCCCAACCCATCCTGCAGTATTATACCTCTGATATTCTCTTTAGGGGATGTAGTATTAGGTTTGCCTTGAAATGATGATGATTTGGACAGGGCTCCGTTTGGTGTCTCTTTCCTTGACCACATCCAGCTGTTAAGCACCACTAATTTCTGCCTCTCTTGTTTTCAACAATGTCCTGATGCATAAATTGCTCCAAAGATGTATCTAACCAAATTTGGGATCCCTTGTATGGAAAGTTCCCAAGGTCAGTGATTGAGATTTGTTCTGACCCCAGGATATATATTCACCTATATCTTCAATGTAACTATTGTTCTACCAATTGCTTTTTGCAAAATCTCTATTGGTTTTGAAAGTGCTGAAATTTATCCACCATTATTGAAAACTAAGTCAGTTACTTTGAAAAGAGATTAGGAGCTATTTGTTTTATAGTCTGCTTCTCACTTTGGGCAAAATCCCTGAGCCAGGGGCTCTGGATGTGGGTGGAAACAATGGTGCCCTTCTTTCAGAATGACATCCACAGTTTAGGGGTTAAGTGCTCAGCAAGGTGGGCAGTAGCTTCAGGTGTGCTCAGGTTGCCTGTCCTGATGTAGGATGAGACAAAGTGAACAGTCACTCTGCCATGGTACAGCCACTTGTGCAGGACATCATAGCATTACAGAGCTCTGGGGCCAGATGGAGTTGGCTTTTGACTCTCTTGAGTTGGACAAATATATTCATTTTCCATAACTGCATAATAAATTTCCACAAAATTAACTTAAAACAATACACATGTGTTATCTTCCAGTTTCCATGGCTCATGAGCCTGGACATGACTTGGCTAGATCTTCTGCTCTGGATCTCACAAGGCTGAAATCAAGTTGTAGGAGGGGCTACATTCTCATCTGATGCTCAGGGGCTGCTTTCAGACTCATGTGGCTGTCAGCAGCATTCATGGCTCAGAACTTCTGCTTTTTTGCCCAGCTCCCAGAGGCTGCCTGTAATTCCTCTCTATGTGGGATTTCCAGAATGCTACTTACTTGGTTAAGCCAGGAAGCAGAGACTCTCTAATAAATTTGTAGTAAGATGGTATTTTGTATAATGTAATATAATCATGAGAGTGATTGTCCCATCACATCTGCCACATTTTATGAGTAAGGAACAAATCACAGTCCTACCCACACTCAAGGAGAGGGATTATGCAAAGATGGGGAACACCAGGAGGGAGGGATCAGGAGGATTACTTCATCTGTTGTTGCAAAATGTACTTAATATCCCAGAACCTCAGTTTATTCACTAAAAAAAAAAAAAAAAAAATGAGGGTATAGTCGTACTTACTCTTAGGGTAGTTGTGAGGATTAAGGCACACAAAGCTTTTAATATACCACCTGGCTTATTATAATTTTTCAGGAATATACTGTTGTCACTGATTTTATTACTAAATCTTCCCACAGCCCAGGAAACATCAACTCTGACAATTGTTTATGATTTGTTTAGGGATTTGCTCATGTTTCTTGGTAGAGCTTAACCAGATGGTCTGGGGGTGCTCTTTGGCTACTCTCAGCCCCTTTCTGCCCTCAGCCCAGTGAATGTGTGGATGAAGGACTGGGGTGTTTATTGAACTACCTCCTTTCCTGTCTGTTCATGACTAGGCGGGTGTCTTAGTTCTTTCAGGTTGGTAAAACAAAAGGCTATCGATTGTGTAGCTTATGAACAACAGAAATTTATTCCTTACAGTTCCGAAGGTTGGAAGTCTGAGATCAGAATACCAACACAGTCAGGTTCTGGTGGGATCTCTTCCAGGTTCAAAGCTGGTGACTTGCTGTGTTCTCATGTGGTAGAAAGGAGTAAGGATCTCTCTGGGGTCTCTTTTATAAGGACACTAATCCCATTCATGAGGGCTCTACATTAATGACCTAATCACTTCCCAAAGCCCCCACCTTCAAATACCACCACCTTTGGGGATGAAGATTTCAACATACAAATCTTGGGGAAAAACAAGCATTCAGAACACAGTAATGGGGAAATGAGAGGGAGGAAAAGGAAACTTTCCTCCCTTTTTATTAGAGAAGGCTCAGAAGTACTGCACTCCTGCATGATCCTAGAGTATTATGCTAAGTGAAACAAATCAGACAGAGAATGACAAACACCATATGATTTCACTTATTTGTAGATTCTAAAAAACAAAACAAATGAACAAACAAAAACCAAAATAGACTCTAAAATACAGAGAACAAACTGGTGGTTGCCAGAGGGGAGGTAGGTGGGGGAATGAACAAAATAAATAAATGGGATTAAGAAATATGAACTTCCAGTTGTAAAATAAGCCACAGAGATGAAAAGTATAACAGAGGGAATATACTCAATAATATTGTAATAAAGTTGTATGGTGACAGAAGGTGACTACACTTACCTTAGTAAGCACTGAGTAATGTATAGAATTGTTGAATCATTATGTTGTACTTGTGAAATGAATATGACATTATGTGTTAATTATACTTCAATATAAAAATAAATTAAAATTAAAAATAACAACAAGAAAGCAAAGAGAGAGAGGAAAAGAAAAAGAGGACATAGAGTCATTTATAGTACTTCATCCTTTGTCTAATTTCAGCTATCTGATCCAAGGCTGTATTATCAATAAAACTGTTAGGTGGTTTGGAGTGGAGAGGTTCAGAGTCAATGGCCAAGAAAGAATTCTTGAAATGTTTTTAGTGCAAAGAGGGTGTTTTATTATGGCATGGGGACAGGACCCATAGGCAGAAAGAGCTGCACTGGAGTTGTGAGGAGTGACTGATTATATAAGATGTTTTATCATACGGAGGGGACAGTGACATTTGGATTCCAGGAAATTGAGTCTATAGGTTTCTGGAGATTGTTCTTTTCTTGTAAATCATTAAAGCAGTTGCAAACTGATCACGTGACTGTGATCTCTATCAGCTAACCATTTGTTTTTCCTTTCCTTTGTTCTTGGACAGCTATGAGTGTCTGAGGAATGTCACACATATCTCACCTGGGGAGTAAATTTCATTGTATTACTCAGCCATCAGAAAGGATGATTACTTACAATTTACATCGATTTGGATGGAACTGCTGAGTATTATACTGAGCAAAATAAGTCAATCAGAGAAAGACAATTATCATGTGGTTTCACTCACGAGGAATATAAGAAACAGCACAGACGATCATAGGGGAAGGGAGGGAAAACTGAATGGCAAGAAATCAGAAAGGGAGACAAAGCATGTGAGACTCTTAACTACAGGAAACAAACTGAGGGCTGCTGGTGGGGAGGTGGGTGGGAGGATGGTGTAACTGAGTGAAGGACATTAAGGACGGCACATGAAGTGATGAGCACTGGGTATTACATGCAACTAATTAATTATTGAACTCTACATCTGAAGCTAATGATGTACTATATGTTGGCTAATTAAATTTTTTTTAAATCACCTGGGAGAAGGATTGTGGGGTGTAGCTTATGCTTCATCCTCAGCTTTCCTTTTGTTCCCTCATTGATGGCATCAGCAAAGCAGTTTAAAAATTTGATCAAAATAAAAATATTGAAGTGGGAAAAATTCATGGGAAAAATCTGAGCCATGTTGCAGTTTGATACTATTTTTATTTGAATTACATATGAAGGTAGAGGTAGGAAACCACACTTTTTTTCAGTAATTATAAGTATTAAAGACCTTGAACTGATTTGAATTGACCTAGAATTGAAAATGTATCTGAGCTGGCACTCAGCCTTTATTTTTGTCTTATACACTATTAGAATAGATGCTTTGATTTTGTTTCTCAGATTAAATATAACACATGAAAGGCATTGAGAGGTGAAGAAATTTCTAGGTGATTTCTTCTGACAACAGATGTGACAGCTAAGAGCTTGGGAGTGATGAGGGGATGGCAAAGCTACTAACAAAGCCAGAATTCAACAAGCACAGCAGTTTTGGACCATCTATGACAGGTGTTAAATTGCACCACCCCTCTATAGTATCATAGAATAACACAAGATCAAAGAAAGGTTACATTTTATTGAGAATACTCAATTTAATCACAGAAAAAAGTTCTATACATTATTCTTTTAATGGTAGAAATAACATTTAAAATCATTTATAGGATTGTGCTTTAGATTTTATGAAAAATAAACTTACAAAATATTTATTAAGAAATTCAGGTTAACATACATTAGAATAATATTGTCTATTTGGTGAGGAGAAGCAACCAAGGAAGGATTTCTGTAGAACACAGAAAATAAGACTACTTCAGGTTTCATCTCCATTCTGCAATGCATGCTGTCTAGAAACCTGCCAACACTGTCTTCACTTTAGCTCTGTGCTTTCGCTTTGCTTCTTAAGTTTTTGTGCCTGCCTTCATCTGATATTAAACCCACTGAATCAGGAGAGCTAGGTTCTTGTCTCAGAGTTGAAGAATGAATCTCCCAGACAAAGGAGAGTGAATAAAGTGATGGAGTTTTATTAAGCAAGGATACAGAAGAAGCTCTCATGATTGAGAGGGATCCAGGCAGGGTTGCCAATGAGGGTCTCTGCTGACAGTCTTTTATTTAGAGCTGACCAGGGAGCTTGTGACCTTAACATTCTTATGAGGTCTTGGTTTGAGTAAGGACTGGTGATAACATCTTTAATGGCTTACTTCTTTTTAGGGTCTGGTTATTCTTTATTGGTCATAGGTGACTGTCATTAAAAAAAGTCCCCCCCCCCACCGCCACCACCAAAACATAGGGCAGGGTGGTCTTGTTTGTTCCCTTATCTCTTGTTTCCTTACACCGCCACATTTTTGGGACTTCTGTGAGCCTAACCACATAGCTCTGTACATATGTCTCCCAACCTAGCACTGCCTGTCCCTTACTCACCACTACCAGACCAGCAGTCCTATTTGTGACTGTCTTCTCCTCTTGGCAGCTCAGGGAAAACTCCCCAGAGAGTGAAGTATCTCCTCTTCCAGAAGATGCACCACTCTGGGTGGGTCCCAAACAGCCTTGCTCTGTGGATTCAAAGATCTTACTTCTTTCTTCTTTCTCAGTCATCCTTTAAGTTACTCTCTAACTTCACAAGGACTTATGGTCAGAATTTCCATCTTTTTTAGGCTTTAACTATTAAAATGGATGAACTTACCAATTTTATTTCTATATTGTCATGGGGGTGCCACTTTTCAATATCTGGCATCTTTCCTGTGGCTGACAGTAGGATGAAATTTTTCCAGAACTGCATCTGCCTCTTAGACTCATCTGAGGAAGGAGTTACAATCAGTCCATGGCTTGGGTCTCAATAATAGCACTGTTCTTGAAGTGGCATTGTGGTTTTGGTTTCCCCCATAGTCTCAAAGCATGGTAAGCACACACACACGTGCACTCACACACTCTAACTATTCTACAAATTATATATTGGGGCTTGGGGTCTCTTTTCTTTTACCCCTACATTCAGACAAATACACAAAGAATGGTTAAACTTTCTTCAAATAGTCACATTTTTCCTCTGGCCTTCATTTATTTCCATGTAGAAACCAAATTTATTAAATTTTTATTTCCTCCTCTGAAATTTATGCTCCTAAAGCATGACAGTTTTAACCAGGAAAGGATTTTAAGGACAGTGGAGTGCTACATGAGAAAAGACTAACAATCAAGTTTCCTTTATTATTGGAAATGTAAAGCTGCTTATTTGACATTTATAATTTATACCCTACCTGCTTCTAAAAAGATTTGAGATGGGCTCTTGAGTGACTCAGTCTGTTGTGTATCCAACTCCTGATGTCAGCTCAGGTTTTGATCTCAGAGTCGTGAGTTCAAGCCCCATGCCCAGTGTGGAGCCCACTTAAAAAAAAAATTGAAAAACAGATTCGAGATGGCATACAGTAAAGCAAGCATACAGGAAGGAGAGAGGGAGAGTAGGGATTCTGTGTGGTAGTCCAGGATAAGAAATTCAGTTGCAGTAATTTATGGCACCTTTAGCTTGCTTACAAAGACATTGTAGTTTGTGCCCTGAATACTTGTCCTGGCATTTTAACTTTTAGAGATTGATTACAATGGCCTCAAGCTTGGAAAGGGAACCCCAGCAATAGGCTTGTTAGATATCTATAGAAGAACAAATCTTTACCTTAGCACAAAGCTCTCAAACCTGTATTGTTGTCTGTGTTTTGTATTCTGTAATTCTTTTTAATACATTATTTTATCTTTCTAACTTATAACAGTTGTACCTACAAGACAGTTCACACAGGACTAAGCTATTACAAACACTAGTCAGTGAAATAATCCTTGTGCACATTAAGGAAGGAAAGGAGGGTTGGAAAGCATTAGTTTTGTTGGTGTGTCATGTTCTTCTGTCACTTGACAGCACTTATCCATGGTTTTAAAAATCAGGGACCAATAATTCTACTGGTACCTGCTACAGAAGATCATCTTTTTAAATGCATCCCTGAGTTCTGGGCTCCGGAAAGCATATATAAAGGGGTCAATGACTGCATTACACATGATCAACATGCCATTCACCTGGAAGAGAGACATGTAGCAGGCACAGTAAGGGTTATTTGGGCAAAATGTCATTAAAAGAACATGAAGAACGAAGGGGGCCCAACAGAAGATGAAGACCCCAAGCAGGATGGTCAGCGTGATGGCCCCTTTCATGTTGGCTCTGGGAAGGGTCAAGATCTTCCTGGCATGTGAACGGGCAAGCAAGAACATGTGCACATAAAGGCACAAGATAAAGACCAACATCAGAGGGAACAGCGACGTGAAGGTGATCACTGTGGGGATGTGATGAGAGAAGATCACCATGGTAATGGCACTGCCCATGCACCCAGTCCAGGTGACCATCAGGACAATAATGGCACGGCGCATGGTCACAATGCTGTGATATTGCAGAGCATGGAAAATTGTGAGGTAGCGGTCAGCTGCGATCATGGACAGGCTGAAAATGGAGCCAAGGAGGGAGAGGATGAACAGGGAGTCGATAATATCATCTGCTGTGGTTTCAAAATTGCTACGAGGCTTGAGATAACCCATGTTTCTTAACATGATCAGGATATTTTCCAGGATCTTATATAGGCTGCCCAACATATCAGAAATAGCCAAGCTACAAATGAAAAAGTACATGGGTGACTGGAGATTCTTATTCTTGATCACCGCCAGAAGGACCATTAGATTTTCCAAAACCCCAATGATGGATATTATAAAAAATATCTCTTCTGGCAAAATCACATGAGGACAGTCTGAATTATTTCTTGCTGTATCATTGATGTTTTCATATAAATTGATAATGTGCTTCATTTCTCCTGCTAAGACAGGGTTGTTACTTTGACTTGACAGAAAGCTGTATTGATTCTTCAGAATCTTTTCTTCTTTGTATTACTTGCTGGAGGTCTGAGGGAAAAATCACTAGGCCACCTAAAGAATAAACAGCAACATCAGAGATATTTTTAAAAAGGGAAGGGGCAATATGGCAGAGGAGCTGGGGACTCCATTTTAACTGGTCCCCTGAATTTAGCTGGATATCTACCAAGCCATTCTGAACATCCATGAAATCACCCTGGGATGTAAGATTATATGCTTGGATCTTTCCAGGAGTAGAAGATAATTAGTCTGCAGGTACAAAGGATGGAGTTGTGACTGTGTGGACAGATACCAGAGGGTAAGCAGAAGGGTGAGGGAGCCACCAGAAGTTAGCCACTGGAAGTTTGCACTGGAAGTTTGCACTGGAAACCAGTGCAAAAGCATCCTGCACCTGGGGACCAGCGATAGCTTGCAGAGTGGTGGTGGTGGGTTGGGAAAAGCCTGATAACAGCACTCAGACATGATACAGGAGCTGAAGTGGCATACACTGGGACCAGGGCAGCTGCTCATGCAGACCTGTGCCCACAGACCCGGGGGCTGGCCACCACCACTGCTGGCACCCATGTGGCCCAACCATGCCTGCGCATGCTGGGAACCCTCATGGTTTTGGAAGCACAGGGGGCAGAGAAAAGTGGGGGTCTGCGTGGACCTCTGAGAGTGTCGCTGGGGGCATGCACTGCCTCTGGGAGGCTTTGGTTTTCAGCAGTGCTTACAGAAAGGGAGACTGTGTGTTCTGGAGGATTCAGAGAGGCGTAGACTGTGACTTCTCTCCCCTGGGACAGAGATCTGGATGCAGACATTTTCCTTTGCTCTGATCTTCCAAAAAGGCACGAAAAGTTGCCAGAGAACAAAAATCCCCAAAACTGGTTTCCACAGAACCCAGGCCCTTGATAGGGGGTAGGGAAACTCCACCCAAGCAGGATTGCCTGAAAAACAATGAGGTGGGCTCCCTCCCCCAGAAGGTAAACTGGAAGAATGAGCAGACAACAACACTAGGGTATCCATAAAAACTATAAAACCCCAACACCAGGGGAAAATAGTACACTGAGCTCCTGATATTGCCTTATGGCCTGTGTGTTTCTTAGATACAACTTTTTTTTTATTCTTTCTCATGTTTCTTCTCTGTTTTTTCTTTTAACCTACTAATTTCAACTAGATGTTTAATACAACATATTCCAAAGTAGCTTTTAAACTTGTACTTTTCACACCTATATATTTTTTCACTTCTTAAGCTTCAATGTAGTCCTTTTTTCCCTATTCAATACTACCTTTATGTACATATATGAGTTTAAATTTCCCTGTAACTCTGGGAAGTAGTGTTCTCTAAGAAAGAAAACAAAATACACCCAGGAAGAACTGAAACACCCTATTTCACCCACACTGAGCAATTATAGTCCCCACCTCCACTCAACCCCCACCTTTCCTTTGAACTCTGTAAATCTTATTCTTGAGTTTCATTTTGGCTGGGATTTTCTCTGGGGGGGGAGAAAAACCATCCTCTCCCCCTCCCCCTTTTAGGGAAGCAGTGATTTCCCACTGCTCTGAACTTTCCCAGGGTATATCTTGCCTGGATTGTGGTTGATATTTTTGACTCTGTACGTCTCATCAACCACTGCCCAACAGAATGACTAGGAGGAAGAACACCCAACAACAACAACAACAAAAGAACCAGAGAAAATGGCCTTTCCCACAGACCTAACAGATATGGATATAAGCAAGAGTCAGAAATAGACTTCAGGGTAACAATTATGAAGAAAATAGCTAGGCTTGACAAAACCATTAATGGCAACATAGAATCTCTGAAGACAGAAATGAAAGCTAATCATGCTGAATTTTAAAATGCTATGAATGAGATGTAGTCTAAACTAGATAGTCAAACAGCTAGGGTAAATGAAACAGAAGAATGAATTAGTGATATAGAAGATAAATTAATGGAAAGGAAGGAACAGAAGGAGACCTGGAACAAATAGCTTAAAATCCATGAGAACAGATTCAGAGAAATGAACAATGCCATGAAATGCCCCAATGTCAGAATTTTTGGGATCTCTAAGGGGTTGGAGAGAGAGAGAGAGAGAGAGGACTAGAAGATATATTTAAGCAAATTGTAGCCAAAAACTTCCCTAATCTGGGGAATGAAACAAGCATTTGTGTCCAAGAAGCAAAGAGGCCCCTCCCAAGATCAAGGAGAACAGACAAATGGCTGGCATGTAATAGTAAAACTCACAAACTTAGAGCCAACAAAGCCATACTAAGGGCAGTTAGGGGGAAGAGATTCCTTACGTACAAAGGGAGGAACCAAAGAATAACATCAGACTTGTCCACAGAGACCTGGCAAGACCAAAAGGTCTGGAAAGACATATTCAGGGTACTAAATGAGAAGAACATGCATCCAAGAATACATTATCTGGCACGGCTGTCATTCAGAATGGGTGGAAAGACAAGGACCTTCCAGGACTGGCAGAAACTGAAAGAATATGTGAACACCAAGCCAGCCCTGCAAAAAACATTGTTTGATTCTATAAACAAAGACCCCAAAAGTAATACAGACCAGAAAGTTACAGAGACAACCTATAGAAACAGGGACTTTACAAGTAATATGATGGAGCTAAATTCATACCTTTCAATAGTTAATCTCAATGTGAATGGCATAAATTGTCCTATCAAATGGCACAGGGTTGCAGATTGGATAAAAAGGATCCATCCACATGTTGTCTGTGAGAGATTCATGTTGTAACCTAAAGATACACCCAGATTGAAAGTGAGTGGATGGGGCACCTTGGTGGCTCTGATGGTTGAGCATCTGCCTTCAGCTCAGGTCATGATATTTGGGCCCTGGGACTGAGCCCCATTGTAGGGTCCCAGCTCAGTGGGGAGTCTGCTTCTACCTCTGCCTCTGTCTTTCCCCCTCTGTCTCTCCCCCTGCTTGTGCTATCTCTCTGTCTCTGTATCTCTCTCAAATGAATAAATAAAATCTTCTAAAAAAGTGAGTGAATGGAGAACAATTTATCACACCAATGGACCCCAAAAGAAAGCTGGGGTAACAATTCTCATATCAGACAAATTAGACTTTAAACCAAAGATGATAACAAGAGATGTAGAGGGACAGTAAAACATACTTCAAGGCCTATCCAACAAGAAGAGCTAAAAATTTTAAATATTTATGCTCCCAGCATGGGAGTAACAAACTACATATGCCAACTGTTAACCAAAATAAAAAGTCATGTTGATAATAATACATTATTAGTAGAGGAGCTCAACACTCCACTCTCAGCAATGGACAGACCATCTAAGCAGAAGTCAACAAAGAAGGAGGAACTTTGAATGACACATTGAACCAGATGGACTTTGTAGATAAATACAGAATATTTCATCTTAAAACAATAGAATACTCATTCTTCTCAAATACACATGGAACTTTCTCCACAATAGACCATGTACTGGGTCACAAATCAGGTCTCAACCAATATCAAGAGATTGAAATTATTCCCTGCATATTTTCAAACCACAATGCTTTGATACTGGATCTCAACCACAAGAAGAAATTGGGAAGGAACTCAAACACATGAAAGTTAAAGAGCACCCCGCTAAAGAGTGATTGGGTCAACCAGGAAATTAAAGAACTTAAAAAATTAATGGAAACTAATGAGAATGAAAACATATCAGTCCAAAATCTATGGGACACTGCATAAGTGGTCCTAAGAGAAAAAAAACATAGCCTTCCAAGCCACTCTCAAAAAATTATAAAAATCCCAAATGCACAAGCTAACTTTACACCTAAATGACCTGTAGCAAGAACAGCAAGTAAGACCTAAGCCAAGCAGGAGAAGAAAAATAATAAAAATTAGAGCAGAAATCAATGAAATAGAAACCAGAAAAACAGATCAATGAACTAGAAGATGGTTCTTTGAAAGTATTAATAAGATTGATAAACTTCTGGCCAGTCTTGTCTAAAAGAAAGGGGAAGGACCCTAATCAATAAAATGATGAATGAAAGGGGAGAAATCACGACCAACACTGAGGAAATAGAATTATTAGAAATTATTGCCAGCAACTATATGCCAACACATTTAGTGACCTGGAAGAAATGGACACATTCCTGGAAATTTATAAACTACCAAGACAAACAGGAAAAAATAGGCAATCTAAACAGACCAATAACCACTAAGGAAATTGAAGCAGTAACCAAAAACCTCCCAAAACACAGGAGTTCAGGGCCATATAGCTTCCCAGGTGATTCTATCAAACAATTAAAGAAGAAATAATATCTATTCAACTGAAGCTGTTGCAAAAAACAGAAACAGAAGAAAATGTCTAAACTCCTTCTATCAGGCAAATATTATCTTGATCCCAAGAGCAGAGAAAGACTGCATCAAAAAAGAGAATTACAGATTAATATCTTTGAGGAATGTGGATGCCAAAGTACTCACCATGATCCTAGTCAATAGGATCCAACAGTACATTAAAAGGATTATTTACCATGGCCACAAGGGATTTATTCTTGGGATGCAAGAGTGGTTCAACATTCACAAATCAATCAACATGAATAATCACGTTAATAAAAGAGAAAACAAGAACCACATGATCCTCTCAATTGATGTAGAAGAAGCCTTTGATAAAATACAGCATCCTTTCCTGATTAAAACTCTTCAAAGTACAGGGATACATGAAACATACCTCAATATCATCAAAGCCATGTATGAGAACCCCGCAGTGAATATCATCCTAAATGGGAAAAAACTGAGAGTTTTTCCCTTAAGGTGAGAACACGATGAGGATGCCCAATCTCACCACTACTGTTCAACATATTATTAGAAGGCCTAGCCTCAGCAATCACATAACAAAAAGAAAGAAAATGCATTGGAATTGGCAAAGAAGAAATCAAATTCTCACTTTTTGCAGAAGACAAAGTACTTTATGGGGAAAATGCAAAAGACTCCACCCAAAAATTGCTAGACCTCATACTGGAATCCAGCCCTATGGCAGGATACAAAATCAATGCACAGAAATCAGTTGCATTTCTATACACTAACAATGTGACTAGAGAAAGAGAAATTAAAGAATCAAACCCATTTTCAATAACATCAAAAACCATAAGATACTTAGGAATAAACCTAACCAAAGAGCCAAAGGATCTGTACCCTAAAACCACAGAACACTTATGAAAGAAATAGAGTAAGACACAAAGAGGTGGACAAATACTCCATGCTCATGGATTGGAAAAATAAACATTGTGAAAATGCTTATGCTGCCCAGAGCGATCTACAATTTCAGTGCAATCCTTATCAAAATACCATCAACATTTTTCACAGAACTGGAACAAACAATCCTAAATTTATATGGAACCACCAAAAAAAAGGGGGGGGAATTTTGAAAAAGAAAATGAAAGCAGGGGCCATCATGATGCCTGACTTCAAGCTCTATTACAAAGCTGTGGTCATCAAGACAGCATGGTACTTGCACAGAAATAGACACATAGATCAATGGAACAGAACAGAGACCCCCAAATGGACTCTCAACTCCATGGCCAACTACTCTTTGACAAACTGGGAAAGAATATCCAATGGAAAAAAAGAGACTCCTCAGCAAATAGTGTTGGGAATATTGGACAGCGTCATATTAGCAGATTGAAACTGGACCATTCTCCTACTCCACAAAGAAAAGTAAACTGGAATTGGAAGAAAAAAAGACCTAAATGTGAGAAAGGAATCCATCAAAGTCCTAGAGGAGGACATGAGCAGTAATCCCTGTGACCTTGGCCACGTACCTTCTTCCTAAACACATCTGTAAAGGTAAGGGACACAAAAGCAAAAATGAACTTTTGGGACTTCATCAAGATGGGAACTTCTGCACAGCAAAGAAAACTGTCAACAAAATTAAAATCCACCTACGAGTGGGAGAAGATATTTGCAAATGACACCACAAATAAAGGGCTGGCATTCACGATCCTTAAAGAACTTATCAAACTCAACACCAAAAAAACCCAAACAATCCAGTTAAGAAAAGGGCAGAAGATATAAACAAATATTTCTCCAAAGAAGATGTACAAATGACCAACAGACATTTGAAAAAGTGTTCAACATCTCTAGCCATCAGGGAAATACAAATCAAAACCACAATGAGATTCCATCTTATACTTGTTAGAATAGCTACAATTAACAAGAGAGGAAACAACAAATGTTGGAAAGAATGTGAAGAAAGGGTAACCCTCTTACATTGTTGATGGGAATGCAAGCTGTACAGCCACTCTGGAAAACAGTATGGAGGTTCCTCCAGAAGTTAAAAAGAAGATACCATATGACCCAGTAATTTCAGTACTGGTGTTTAACCCAAAGATACATATGGAGTGAAAAAAGGGACACCTGCACACCAGCATTCTTAGCAGCGATGTCCACAATACTCAAACTGTGGATGGACCTGAGATGTCCTTTAAGCAGATGAATGAAGATGTGGTTTATTTTTATGTTATTTATTTCTGTTATTTATTTATTTATTTATTTATTTATTTAGTTAGTTAGTTAGTTATGTTAGTCACCATACTGGACATCATTAGTTTTTTTTTTAATTTAATTTCTTTTCAGTGTAACAGAATTCATTGTTTATGCACCACACCCAGTGCTCCATGCAGTATGTGCCCTTCTTGATACCCACTACTGGGCCAACCCATTCCCCCACCTCCTTCCCCTTTAAAACCCTCAGTTTGTTTCTCAGAGTCCATACTCTCTCATGGTTTGTCTTCCCCTCTGATTCCCCCACACCAATTTTTCCCTTCCTTCTCTTAATGTTCTCCATGCTATTCCTTATGTTCTACAAATAAGTGAAACCACATGATAATTGACTTTCTCTGCTTGACTTATTTCACTCAGGATAATCTCCTCCAGTCCCATCCATGCTGATGCAAAAGTTGGGTATTCATCCTTTCTGATGGCTGAGTAGTATTCCATTGTGTATATGGACCACTTCTTATTTACCCATTTGTCTGTTCAAGGTCATGTCTACTCTTTCCACAGTTGGGCTATTGTGGCCATTGCTGCTATAAACACTGGGGTGCATATGGCTCTTCTTTTCACTACATCTGTATCTTTGGGGTAAATACTCAGTAGTGCAATTGCTGGGTCATAGGGTAGCTCTATTTTTAATTCTTTGAGGAACATCCACACTGTTTTCCAAAGTGACTGTATGAACTTACATTCCCACCAACAGTGTAAGAGGGTTCCCCTTTCTCCACATCCTCTCCAACATTTGTTGTTTCTTGCCTTGTCAATTTTTGCCATTCTAATGGGTATAAGGTGGTATCTCCATGATTTTGATTTGAATTTCCCTGATGGCTAGTGATGCTGATAAATTTTTCCATGTGTCTTGTTGGCCATTTGTATGTCTTCTTTGGAGAAGTGTCTGTTTGGGTCTTCTGCCCACTTTTTGACTTGATTATTTGTCCTTTGGGGTTGAGTTTGAGGAGTTCTTTATAGATCTTGGATATACCCCCTTTTTCTCTACTGTCATTTGAAAATATCTTCTCTCTTTCCGTGGCTTGCCTCTTTGTTTTGTTGACTGTTTCCTTTGCTGTGCAGAAGCTTTTTATCTTGATGAAGTCCTGAAAGTTCATTTTCATTTTTGTTTCCCTTGCCTTTGGAGAAGTGTCTTGAAAGAAGTTGCTGTGGCCGATATCATCTCCTCAGGATTTGGATGGAATCCTGTCTCACATTGAGGTCTGTCATCTTTTTTGAGTTTATCTTTGTGTATGGTGTAAGAGAATGGTCAAATTTCATTCTTCTCTATTTAGCTGTCCAATTTTCCCAGCACCATTTATTGAAGAGACTTTTTTCCATTAGATATTTTTTCCTGCTCTGTCAAACCTTAGTTGACCATAGTGTTGAGGGTCCATTTCTGGCTCTCTACTCTGTTCCATTGGCCTATATGTCTGTTTTTGTGCCAGTTTCATGCTGTCTTGGTGATCACAGCTTTGTAATATAGCTTGAAATCAGCCAATGGGATGCCCCAGCTTTGTTTTTCTTTTTCAACATTTCCTTCATGATTTGGGGTCTTTTCTGGTTCTGTACAAATTTTAAGATTATTTGCTCTAGCACTTTGAAAAATGCCATTGGTATTTTGATCGGGATGGCATTGAAAACATAGATTGTTCTGGGCAGCATTAACATATTCACAATGTTTATTCTTCTGATCCATGAGTACAGATTGTTTTTCATCTTTTTATGTCTTCTTCAATTTCTTTCATGAGTGTTCTGGAGTTCCTAAGGTATAGATCTTTTAACTGTTTGATTATGCCCACTCTCACCGCTATTGTTCAACATAGTACTAGAAGTCCTAGCAACATCAATCAGACAACAAAAAGAAATAAAATTACTTAAATGGGCAAAGAAGAAGTCAAACTTTCTCTTTGCAGATTACATGATACTTTATATGGAAAACCCAAAAGACTCCACCTCCAAATTGCTGGAACTCATACAGCAATTCAGTAATATGGCAGGATACAAAATCAATGCACAGAAATCAGTTGCTCTCTTATACACTAACAATGAAACTGTAGGAAGATGTGTTTTGTAAATGAAAATTTGCTGAGTGAAATAAGTCAGTTAGAAGAAAACAACCGTGGTTTCATTCATGTGTGTAATATAAGGAGTAGTGTGGAGGATCATAAGGAAGTGAGGAAAACTGAATGGGAAGTCATTAGAGAGGGGACAAACCATGAAAGACTTTTGACTTTAGGAAACAAACTGAGGGCTATGGAAGTGTAGGTGGTGGGGGGAATGGGGAAACTGGGTGGTGGGCATTAAAGAGGATATGTGCAACTTATGAGTTATTGAACAGTAATCTGGAGCTTAGGATGTACTATATGTTTTATTTTTTATTTTTTATTAACATATAATGTATTTTTTGTGTCTGGGGTACAGGTCTGTGAATCTTACACAATTCACAGCACTCACCATAGCACATACCCTCTCCAACATCCACAACCCAGCCACCATATCCCTCCTCCCCCTGTCCCCAGCAACCCCCAGTTTGTTTCCTGAGATTAAGAGTCTCTTGTTTTATTTTTCCCTCCCTTCCCTACAGCCCCCTCCCCTTGTCTCTCAAATTCCTTGTATCAGAGAAATCATATGATAATTGTCTTTCTCTGATTTACTTATTTTGCTTAGCATAATACCCTCTAGTTCCATTCACATCATTGCAAATGAATAAAATTATGAATTAAAGGGGAGAGATCATGACTAACACCGAGGAAATAGAAACAATCATTAGAAATTATTATTGACAACTATACGTTAATAAATTTAGCAACCTGTAAGAAATGGATGCATTTTTGGAAGCCTATAAACTAACAAGACTGAAACAGGCAGAAATTGACACCTTGAATAGACTAATAACCAGTAATGAGATTGAAGCAGTGATCAGAAATCTCCCCTGAAAAAAGAGCCCAGGACCTGATGGATTCCATGGGGAATTCTAGCAAACATTCAAAGAAGAAATAATACCTATTCTACTGAACCTCTTTCAAAAAACAGAAACAGAAGGAAAACTTCCAAACTCATTCTATGAGGCCAGCATTACCTTGATCGAAAACCAGGCAAAGAACCCATCACAAAGGAGAATTTCAGACCAACATCCTTGATGAACACAGATGCAAAAATTCTCACCAAAATACTAGCCAATATGATCCAACAGTACATTAAAAGGATTATTCATTACCACCAAGTGGGATTTATTCCTGATCTGTAAGGTTGGTTCAACATCTAAAAATCAATCAATGTGATACAATATATTAATAAAAGAAAGAACGAGTGCCTTGGAGTCTCTTTCAAATCATCTCTGCTTCTCATTATAAGAGTGGTTGCCTCCAATCATCTCAGTCTTAGCATGGGGGGATTTCTGTATAGTTCCAGGTATCTCCAACTGTCTTGCATAAAACTGACACCAGCCTACCACTCCCATCCTGGTACTTTCTTTCAGGTGAAAGTATCATCTCCAGAAATACTTCCTTTTTGAATCTTTTATGATTTATACCTTAGACAATGTTGACACAAATTTACATAATCCCATTATTTATGATTTATAGAGAGTGGTCAGATAACTCAGAAGGGAATATGAGCAGGTGTAGTTGACTTTGGTGAGAGTGTGAAGTAAGAAGACCCCAGAGTTTGTCACTTCTAGGAAAAGGAGACATGTTACAGTATTGGGGACCAAGAATACATGCATATAAGGGGTGCTGAGGGCCCTTGGCAGGGTTGGGTGTATCAAGGAGCAACCTTAGTGGCATCCAACCTCTCCTAGAACTTCATCTTTATCAAGTGAAGTTACTGCATCAAACACTTGTTGCAGTTCTCCTTAAAAATGAGTACTAAATTATTTACTGCACAGTTCCATTTCTATTCCCATTCCTGAAATAGCTCCAGATTCCCCCTCCTTTCCAAAAGCATGAAGTGATTTCTAACTGGTTTAGTCAGCTGAACAAATAAAACAATATTAAACAACTGTTTTTCTCTCCCAGATGAAGAATTTTAAACTCTTCATATTTTTGGATGTGTTCCTTGAAGACTTCTTTGCCTCACCTGGCTCTTCTTATCACTACATTTGGGAAGTGTGCCGATTCCAGCCTAAATGGACCCCAAGGCTGCCATGAGCACAACAAGCAGCTTAGGTCTTTGGATCTTGCTTTGGAATTTTGAGGAACTAGTGGTCACTGGCTCTTCTTCATGCACTCCATAGTGGGTCTTATTCCCAGAGGACAAGGGGGTGTTAATTGGGGGCAGTTAATATCCAAGGGGAGTGTTGAGAGTGGGTCTATGGGAGGGTCAGGGGAGAGGAAAGCTTCAGTATTTTTTTTTTTACTTTAATCCAAGTAGTCAAATAAAGAATTGGCGTTTGTGAATACCTTCTAGGATCCAACTTCAGGTTATATGTGGTTGAGAGTAAAAAGATAGGAAACACCATGCTGTCCACCAAAATCTAACTGGGGAGATGTGACATGCACACCCAAGAAAAAGAACAGGTAAGTCTATATTAACTTGCTAATCTGAGTCATGGCTTCCACGTGGTGTACATGATATGAAAAAGAATAGGCATACAAGAGCTGTAGGTAATTCATCATCTACTTTGTAGGGCCCAAAATGTGTGTTGAGCAATTTTAATTAATACTCTTAACAGATAAAAAAGTAAATTCCCAGTACCTCCACATATCATTAAAATTCTGTACTTTAAGGGCAATTTGATTTTGCATGGCTTCTCTTACAATGGTCTCTATGTTAAAGGTCACAAAGGGTACATAGTAAAAGATATCTCTAATGCTCCAATTAAATATAAGAGGTACTATTCCTATTCTCTGCTTTCCCATCCATTCCATAGATAAGAAAACAGCCTCAGAGAGGTTAAGTAACTTGCTCAAGGTCAACCAGCTACTAAATCTGCCTTGCTCCAAGGCCCATGTTCTTTCTTTTATTCCATACAACCTCTGGAGGTTGAACATAAGTGGAAGCAGCAGGATTCCAGACCACAAGGCTAGTCTGACTAGGTAATAATAGTGACCCTCCAAGCATGTGAACATTTAGGGAGTGTGCAAGTTTAGGCCTGGAGTGGTAGGAGGAGTTGGAGACTGAGGGCTCCTACTGTAAGGCTATTTGGGTGCTAAATAGGATAGGATAGAATAGGATAGGATAGAAAAATAGAACAGACTAACATCATAATAAGACCTGCAGATATTATTAATCAGCACTTTGTCGAAAGAACAAGGCAAAAAGGAATTCCAATAATAGATGAATTTTCAATTCATTTATTGATCCTGGGCTGTTCCAACAGCTTTTTCTGGCATCAAATTACCACTACCAGCTAATGTCAACTTTCCTAATCCGACTGAAGAGAAGCATATCTAACTCTAGACATTGGATTTTCACATGGCAGTGCTATTTAATGATAAACATTGGCTCATCTGAATCTAGTGCACACTCTTCTTGGAATTCCATCTAGGATCACTTATAAGAGAACTCCCAGTAACCCTATATACTGGGATATGAGGCAGCCTCATTCTTTTCTTTCCCAATGCTTGGTATAGGCAGAAGCACTGTCAGTGTAAGCATCCAGCTGGCAATGGTACTTGTAGGTGGCCAGTGTCTAGATATTACAACATTTTACAGAGTTCTGCTCTTATAGTCTAATGTCTTATTTGATATTCACAAGGAGACTGGAATTACACAGCAGTGACAATGCTACCACATTTTAGGACAAGGAAATGAAGGTCCCAAGAAGTGAGGTTTTGCCCATGTTTATACAGCTGGGGTGGTTCTCTCCATGTGTGGGTTATCTCCACCCTTTTTCTCCCCTCTTCACCCTGATCTGTGACCTTCCACCGACTCCAGAACTCCCCTTGTTAAAGTTCTATTCTAGTCCTACACATTCTTCCAATACCCTTCTTGCATGTTTCTCCATGTTTACCTTTCTCTGAGGCTGATTTTTGTAACAGCTTCAAAAATGCTTGTACTATACTTCAACATTTGAACACATGCTAGGTCATTTAAGTCTCTATTGTTTGCATATGTTTTGTTTTCCCACCAAGTCTGTGTCCATATAAGTTCCATATGTGTTTGTGGTGTAGTGCTTGGAACCCTAAGTTGCTCTGAGTCAGTGAGAGGGCAATTGCTACTGGAGCAAATCTCTATCTTTGCCATAAGAGATATGGGGTCCCCCAACAAGTGAAGATTGTTGCTGAAATGTCTATTGCATTCTCTATTAGGGGCCCTGCCTTCCCTTCCACCCTGAGCTGGGGTTCCCAAAAGGCAGAGTTAGGCTTTCTGCTCTGTGCTTCCCCAGCTATGTGTGTTTGCAGGTAGAAGGTAGTGTGAGATGGTGTCTCACACCTGTGTCATTGGCCCCTGGAGCTTCTGGAGTTTTGCAGCAGGCAACCTGATTGTGGTTTTGCAGCAAGGCCTGGCACCTAAGTATCAGTGGACATTTTTGACCAGTACATGAATGAGTGAGCACAGCTTATAACCATCTCTTTTGCACTCCTGGTCAGGGTGCACTGAAAGGAATTCTCCTTTTCTTTGTCTTGCTCAGGTCCTTACTCTTAGCATCCTTTTTATTCCATTACCATTTTTATACTTCCTGGGTTTTTTCTGTGGTATATGTATATATCTCTCTATATATGTGTACATATGTGTGTATGTGTGTATATACATGTATTTGGGGGGAGGATGAGTGGTGGAATTGTCTCAAAGTAGCCCAAAGAGACAAAAATATGAAGAACAGTGTTTTTATGAAAGGGCTGGGACCTCCACTCTGGAGAATGCATGTCCCCCATGACAGAGCCAAACAAGCAAAGAGAGAAAGTCTGCAGTGACTGCATGGCTTTCTAAGTGAGAATCACTTTGAAGGAGTATGTGATAATGAATGTATTTTTAATTCTTGTTTATACTACATACTGTATTACTGCCTAGGAAGTCAGAGGACTGCTGAGCTTAAGGGCAGAGACAGTGTACATTGTTCCAGAACTATGCATAATCCACATACAAATGTTGATGGTAAAGTTGCTTAAACACTCATGCCAGAGGCACAGGAAAGCAACCACATGCCAGCATCCCTAATCACCAGCAACAAAACTATAGTGCTTATAAAAACAGAAAAGCTAATCAGGTAAAAGGGTGACTCTCATGAAGGAACAAAAAACAGACAAACAAAAAGAGCATGAGGATAGACCTGGCTCTAATCCTTGCAGCAAGCTTGCTGATACTTTAAAGAATACAAGTATAGAGAAGCTAATGAAATCAGTAATAGGGAATTCTGCTTTAGACAAACAAATAATTGGAGATTCCTCAAGAAATTAAAAATAGAGCTTCCCTATGACCCAGCAATTGCACTACTGGGTATTTACCCCAAAGATACAGATGTAGTGAAAAGAAGGGCCATCTGTACCCCAATGTTTATAGCAGCAATGGCCACAGTCGCCAAACTGTGGAAAGAACCAAGATGCCCTTCAATGAACGAATGGATAAGGAAGATGTGGTCCATATACACTATGGAGTATTATGCCTCCATCAGAAAGGATGAACACCCAACTTTTGTATCAACATGGATGGGACTGGAAGAGATTATGCTGAGTGAAATAAGTCAAGCAGAGAGATCAATTATCATACGGTTTCACTTATTTGTGGAGCATAACAAATAGCATGGAGGACAAGGGGAGATGGAGAGGAGAAGGGATCTGAGGGAAATTGGAAGGGGAGGTGAACCATGAGAGACTATGGACTCTGAAAAACAATCTGAGGGTTTTGAAGGGGCAGGGGGTGGGAGGTTGGGGGAACAAGGTGGTGGGTATTAGGGCACGGATTGCGTGGAGCACTGGGTGTGGTGCAAAAACAATGAATACTGTTACGCTGAAAAGAAATTAAAAATTTTTTAAAAAAGAAAGATAACAAAATCCCTCAAGAAAGATGAATGACCATACTTAAAAGGAAATTCTGAATTTAACCTTTTCCCAGATTTGATCTTGACTTAGTTCCATTTATGATCCAAAAGCACTTAAGAACTAAAGAAATAGTAGAAAATGTACTTACCTTCAGTTCTGAAGCAGCAACTTCCTGGCTGAGATGACTGAGAATGAATGAGGTTTGAAAGAAAAGCAAGCAAGTGGGCCTTGGGCCGGAAAACACTAGAACATATGCATCACTGGGAGAGACAGTTAGTTTGTTATCATAACCTTGAATAAATGTCATTATGAAGTGAACTGCATATTTCTGGTAATGTGAAGTTAGAGAAATGGAAAGAAACAATTAGATTAGTACATAATTTCCATGGCCTCAGCTAGACAAGGTCGCTTCCAATGTTTATGAAAAGGTTTATGGCATATTATGGAATTGAGACCTTCCTCTTTTTTTAACATCATTTAGAATACACTTAATTTTCAAATTAGGGAGTTCAATAAATGGGTTTTGAGGAAATGATTTTGGAAGAATTCATTTGAAAATCTCCATCAAACTTCTCAAGACATCTTGTGAACATTGGCTTCATTCATCTCATTAAGAAGATGAAAATAACCTTATTGTTCATATTTCACAAGTTCAAACAGTGAGACCAGGGAATTGTGTGTTCAAGGGCACCTCATGGAGCATGAGCCAAGATGAGGAAAAACACTCATGTTCTGACAATTCTTCTCTGTCATAAAATTGCACAGAATCCATCATCAATCATTTCATTATTCAAAGCAAGATTATTTAGGTACAATAAATTAGATTTTTGATTTTCTGTTTGCCAAAACTTTCAGGGAAGGAATACTGTTGGTATCAGGTACACGACAACCTGCAGGTTTAAATGCAGCCTGGGGCCAAGTTTTGGGATGTACTGGGGCTTTGGGATGGAGTCCAAACCAGTGGCCATTTCTGAAAATACAAGCTCCAGCCCCAAGCTGAAAGATGTTCATATGTGGGTAGTCTGGAAAGTGCTGAGGACAGAGGGTCTGAGTTTGATTTTCCCAGCCCAGAAATATATTTTATAAAGCAACTTTCCTCTGGCTTGTCCCTGAAGCAAAGCATGTTCTCTCTGGATGCTGCCTGACCCAAGGTCATTTCAGACTTAGGCTTGTTAGTGAGCAGTTATATGCTCTAGCAACATGCCGTGGGGCTCAAATGAAGGTATTTCACAGGCCTCTTTTCCCCCATCAGAATCATATAATTGAGACAGTACATAAGAGCTGGGAAGTGCCTTCAGAAAGCCACTGTTTATGTTACAAGGAGAAGAGACAACTTGTCCTCAACTCTCAGAGTTGCAGCATTATGGAACCTTTGTCAAAGATCTGCAGATGTGATTAGCTAGTTGGGAAAGCTGGTGGCAGGATCCAGGGAGAAAGCCCCAGGCAGGTTGGCAGATGGAGGGGGTGTTTGAGCACAGGATGCTCTTGGGAGAAGGCAAGCCTCAGCAGCTGCCATCTGTGTGCACTCCTGGGAAGCTCAGTTTAGGAGAGATGAAAGAAATGTCAAGGATGGGCAAGATGACCTAAGGGTTTGACTAAGCCCTAGGAAAGAACATAGGCTTTGCTATTTTAGTTCTTCCCTATTTTGCAGGTGTGGGAGGGCTGATCTCTCTCCAATTATGTATGAAAATAGGGCAAAAATCTCTTGGAAGGAGCAGAGTAGAAATGATATGAGATTTAGAGCCAGAAGGCATGGTTTAGAGTTCTGACTTTGCTGGGTCTTTGGATCTCCAGTGTCCTGTGTTTAGTGAGTTGTTGTGGGGATCAAATGTAATTAGGTCCTTGAAACTACTTAGAGAACTTTCCAATCAATAATACACCAATCCCTATAGTTCTCCTTATAGCCAGGACCAAAACATGATTGAAAGGTGGTTTTGGTTTTTGTTTTTAGAGTGACCTTAGCTAGAGAGAAACACATTCAGCTGGTGAACAATAAAAAGCAAACTTGTAAACTGAGATGCTGGGCAACAGCTGCAATGATGGGTGCTGCAAGTGCACTGCATGCCACACCAGCCCACCTCTTTTCCTCTGAGAGGGTGGAAAAGAAGATTGCAGGTAGCATGCATGGAACTCTCTCTCTTTCTTCTTATACAACTCAGAAGCTCAGACACTTCTGCTCTACACACCTCCACCACCGTCCTCAGAGTTATGCTGCCTTTGTGGAAAAGAAAGGAGGGGGGAAGATGGAGAAAGGTAGGGAGAGGTAAGAAACAGAGGGGGTGCAAGAAAAGGGGAGAGAGATGAGAGAGAAAGAGGGAGAAGGAGCAAGCCAGAGAGAGAGGGTGGGAGAGAAGGAAAGAGAAAGAGAGGAAGAGACAGTTGGGGGGCTACTAAGTAAAGAGACAGAATCTGGGGAGGGATATGAAATGGAAAGCAAGAAGACACAAGGGCAGTTGTCTTTCATATATGCAGGGCTGTGCCATTTGCCCAACACATAAAATGCTAGGGGTTGAAAAGTAGCTCTGTAAAGAATACACGCTCCTCTTGTATTTTTCTTTTACCTATGTGCTCACAATACTTCTAATGCCAGGTGTGCGTGTGGTTTTCCACACATCAAACACTGGTCTGACATGAGCTGGTGCCTTACAATTGAATTCAGTTCTGATAGTATCTATCTGGAGAGAGTATTAGGGCCTATAGGATAAGGGCTTATATCCCAAAAAACTGCTCCCCACTTCAGATGCCAGTTGCAAATCCCAGGTTGTCACTTGTGTTTCTGAATTATAAATCTAGGTTCCCACAACCCCTTTCTTGATTTGTGTAATCTGCTAGAATGGCTCACAAAACTCAGAGAAATACTTGGATGTCCTGATTTATTGTAAAGAATATATAAAGGGTACAAATGAACAGCCAAATGAAAATGTAGATGTGTTCAGAAACCCAGAAACTCTTCAAACTCTGTACTTTGGGGTGTTTATGGAGGCTTAATGACATAGGCATGATCTCAGAATTGTCTCATTAGGAGAAAAGACACCCATATCATCCAGGACCATCCAAGGGACTTAGGAGCTCTATATCAGAAACCAAGATTAAAGACCAAATAGTAGAACAAAAGATGCCCATACCACAGTTACCACTTAGGAAATTACAGGAATTTTAGTAGCTCTGTGCCAGGAGCTGAGAACAGAGGTCAATATATATATATATTTTTCTATTGATTCACACATCTTTGCTGAAATATGCTGTTGAAGCAATAATAAAAGTTTACAATGGAGGACAGAAACGATGACAGATGAGTAGGGGACCATATTTCAATTTGTTGAACTTAGCTGGATATCTATCAAAAAATTCTGAACACCCATGAAATCAGTCTGAGATACAAGAATATATATCTGGATCTCTACAAACAGAATACCTCTGATGGTCTTGAGGTATGAAGCAGGGAGCCATGATTCTGCACACAGATATTAGAAGATAAACAGAAGGCAGAGGGAGCCATCATAATCTGCACTGGGAAGGTGATATAAGACTGGAGCACAAAAGTGTCCTATGTGGTGGATGTGGCACAGACTCCCAGACTGATAGTGGTGGGGAAAGGACTTCAGTACAATCCCCTGACAGGATCCAGGAGCTGTGGTTATGCACACAGGAACTGGCAGCTCAGGGTTTTCAAAGCACAAAGCCCAGCCCTGAGTTCCACTGTTGGGTGTATTGCTGAGGGCACACAACCAAGGAGGCTGTGGTTTCTAGCAGTGCAAACAGAAACAGAGACAGTGTGCTCTGGAGAGCTCAGTGAAGAACAGACTACAGTTTCTCTGTTCTGAGACAGAGGTTTGGATGCAGTCGCTTCTGCTCTGACTCTCAGAGGAGACAGAGAAAGCCACCAGGGAAAGCTATCAAAGAAAAAATCCCCCCAAAACAAGTTTTCACTGAGCCCATCCCCTGCCCCCAACGGGGGCAGGACAACTCTGCCCAAGCAGGGTTGCCTGAGTAAGAGTGCAGCAGGTCCCTCCCCAAGAAGAGAGGCTGGAAGAATAAGAGGACAACTTTAGGTCCCTATGAAACAGGTGCATCTTGCTTGGGTCATGGTTATTATTTTGGACTCTGTACATTCCCTTAACCATTCCACCAAAGGAATGACTAAGAGGAGGAACCCCCAACAAAGAAAAGAACCAGGGACTGTGGCTTTTGCCACCAACCTAATGGATATGGATATAAGCAAGATGTCAGAAATGGACTTCAGAGTCACAATTATGAAGTTGATATCTAGGCTTGAGAAGAATATCAGTGATAATATAGAATCTCTAAGGGCAGAAATGAGATCTAATCAGCCCAAACTTAAAAATGCTATGAATGAAATGTAGTCTCAATTGGATACTCTGACTGCCAGGGTAAACAAGGCAGAAGAATGAATTAGTGAGCTAGAAGATAAGATGAGAGAAAAGAAAGAAACCAAGGAGGCCTGGGAAAAACAAATTAAAGCCCAAGAGATCAGACTGAGATTAATGATGCCATGAAAAGTTGTAATGTCGGAATTATTGAAATCCCTGGATGGAGAGAGAGAGAGAAAGAGAGAGAGAGAGAGGACCAGAAGATATATTTGAGCAAACTGTAGCTGAGAACTTCCCTAATCTGGGGACTGAAACAAGCATTCGTGTCCAAGAGGCAGAGAGGACCCCTCCCAAGATCAAGGAGAACAGAACAATGCCCTGGCATATAATAGTATAATTTGCAAATCTTAGATCCAAGGAAACAATCTTGAAAGTGGCTAGGAGGAAGAGATTTCTTATGTACAGAGGGGAAAACAACAGAATAACATCAGACCTATCCACAGAGACTTGGCAACCCAGAAAGGGCTGGCAAGAAATGTTCAGGGTACTAAATGAGAAGAACATGCAGCCAAGGATACTTTACCTGGCAATGCTGTCATTCAGAATGGATGGAGAGACAAGAAGTTTCCAGGACCACAGAAACTGAACGAATATGTGACAGCCAAGCTGGCCCAGCAAGACATATTAAAGTGTGGCTTATAAAAGAAGAAGGACCCCAAGAGTAATATAGACCAGAAATTTACAGAGACAATCTACAGAAACAAGGACTTCACAGGCAACATGACAGCAATACAATAATATCTTTCAATAATCACTGTCAACATGAATGGACTAAATGCTCCAATAAAACAGCACAGGGTTGCAGATTGGATAAAAAAGACAGGACCTGTCCATATGCTGTCTACATGAGACTCATTTTGAACCTAAAGATACACCCAGGCTGAAAGTGAAGGGATGGAGAACATTTTTTCCTGCCAACAGACCTCAAGAGAAAGCTAGGGTAGCAATTCTCATATCAGACAAATTATATTTTAAGCTAAAGACTGTAGGAAGAGATACAGAAGGACACTGTGTCATTCTTAAAGGGTCTACCCAGTGAGAAGATCCAACAATTGTAAATATCTATGCCCCCAACATGGTAGCAGCCAACTACTTAAGCCAATTGTTAACCAAAATAAAGAATCATATTGATAATAATACATTAATAGTATGAGAGATCAACACTCCAGTCTCAGCAATAGACAAATCATCTAAACAGAAAGTCAACAAAGAAACAAGAAATTTGAATGACACACTGGACCACACAGACCTCATAGATATATACAGACCATTCCACCCTAAAACAATAGAATAATCATTCTTCTTGAATGCCCATGGAACTTTCTCCAGAACAGACAAAATACTGAGTCACAAATCAGGTCTCAACCGATACCAAAAGACTGAGATTATTCCTTGCATATGTTCAGACCACAATGCTTTGAAACTGGAACTCAACCACAAAAAGAAATTTGGAAGGAACTCAAACACGTGGAAGTTAAAGAGCATCTTGATAAAGAATGATTGGGTCAACTAAGAAATTAAAGGAGAACTTAAACAATTCATGGAAACCAATGAGAATGAAAACACATCAATCCAAAACCTATAGGATACGGCAAAGGCAGTCCTAAGGGGAAAATATATAGCCATCCAAGTGTCTCTCAAAAAAATTACAACAATCCCAACTGCACAAGCTAACCTGACACCTAAAGACCTGGAGAAAGAAGAGCAAATAAGACCAAAACCAAGCAGGAGAAGAGAAGTAAGAAAGATTAGAGATGAAATCAATGAAATAGAAATCATGAACGTAGAACAGTTCAATGAAACTAGAAGCTGGTTCTTTGAAAGAATTGATAAGATCAATAAACCACTGGCCAGACTGATTCAAAAGAAAAGGGAGAGGACCCAAACCAATACAATCATGAATGAAAGGGGGAGAGATCACGATTAACACCAAGGAAATAGAAACAATTATTAGAAATTATTACCAGCAACTATATGCCAACAAATTAAGCAATCTAGAAGAAATAGGCTCATTCGTGGAAACTTATAAACTACCAAAACTGAAATAGAAAGAAATAGATGATCTGAACAAACCCATAACCAGCAAGGAAATTGAAGCAGTAATCAAAAACTCCCCCCCCCCCAAAAAAAAAAAAAAAAAACACAGGAGTCCTGGGCCTGATGGATTACCAGGGGAATTCTACCACACATTTAAGGAAGAAATAATACCTATTCTACTGAAGCTGTTTCCCAAAAAAAGTAGAATAGAAGGAACACTTCCAAACTCATTTTATGAGACCAACATTACCCTGATCCCAAAACCAAAAACCCCACCAAAATGAATTACAGGCCAATTTCGCAGATGAATATGGATGCTAAAATACACAACAAGATTCTAGCCAGGAGGATCCAACAGTACATAATAGGATTATTCATCACTACCCAGGGATTTATTGCTGGGATGCAAAGATGGTTCTACATTTACAAATCAACCAAATGATAGAGCACATCAATAAAAGAAAAGACAAGGACCATATGATCCTCTCAATCGGTACAGAAAAAGCATCGTATATTTGACAATATACAGTATTCCTTCCTGATTAAAACTATTTAAAGTACAGAGATAGAAGGAACATACCTCAATATCATCAAAGCCATCTATGAAAAGCCCACAGCAAATATCATTCTCAATGTGGAAAACTGAGAGCTTTTCCCTTAAGGTCAGGAACACAACAAGGATGCCCACTCTCACCACTATTGTTCAACATAGTACTAGAAGTCCTAGCCTCAGCAATCAGACAACAAAAATAAATGAAATGCATTTAAAATGGCAAAGAAGAAGTCAAATTCTCTCTCTTCACAGACGACATGATATTTTATGTGGGATACCCAAAAGACTCTACTCCAATATTGCTAGAAATCAAACAGCAATTCAGCAATATGGCAGAATACAAAATCAATGCACAGAAATCAGTTGCATTTCTATACACTAACAATGTGATGGAGAAAGAGAAATAAAGAAATAAATTCCATTTACAACAGATCCAAAAACCATAAGATACCTAGGAATAAACCTAACCAAACAGGTAAAAGATCTATACTCTAGAAACTGCAGAACACTTCTGAAAAGAATTGAGGAAGACACAAAAGATGGAAAAACATCCCATGCTCATAGATTGGAAGAATAAACATCACTAAAATTTCTATCCTGCCCAGAGCAATTTACACTATCAATGCACTCCTTGCCAAAATACCATGAACAGTTTTTTGTTGTTGTTGTATGGTTATTTATTTATTTATTTATTTATTTATTGTATATAGAGCTTTTTTTTTTTTAATTTCTTTTCAGTGTAACAGTATTCATTGTTTTTTGCACCACACCCATTGAAGGGCATCTTGGTTCTTTCCACAGTCCTTCCACTGTTTAGCTGTTGCGAACATTGCTACTATGAATATTAAGGTGCATGTGCCTCTTCTTTCACTACATTGGTGTCTTTGGGGTAAATATCTAGTAGTGCAATTGCTGGGTTGTAGAGTATCTCTATTCTTAACATATTGAGGAACCTACATACTCTTTGCCAGAAGGGCTGTACCAGCTTGATTTCACACCAATGGTATAAGACAGTTCCCCTTTCTCGACATCCTTACTAATGTTTGTTTTTTCCTGTTTTGTTAATTTTTACCATCCTAACTGGTTTAAGGTGGTATCTCATTGTGGTTTTAATTTGTTATTTCCCTGATGGCTGGCATGTTGAACATTTGTTCATGTGTCTTTTAGCCATTTGTATGTCTTCTTTGGAGAAGTGTCTGTTCATGTCTTCTGCCCATTTCTTGACTGGATTGTTCTTTGGGTGTTGAGTTTAATTAGTTCTTTGTAGATTTTGGATATTAGCCCTTTATCCGAGATGTCATTTACAAATATCTTCTTCCATTCCATGGGCTGCCTCTTAGTTTTGTTGACTGTTTCTTTTGCTGTGCAGAATCTTTATATCTTGATGAAGTCCCTAAAGTTAATTTTTGCTTTTGTTTCCCTTGACTTTAGGGATGTCCTGAAAGAAATTTCTGTCCAGTGTCAAAGAGGTTGCTGCTTATGTTCTCCTCTAGGATTTTGATGGATTTCTGTCTCACATTGAGGTTTCCATTCATTTTGAGTTTATATTTGTGTATGGTGTAAAAGAATGGTATAATTTCAGTCTTTTGCTTGTGTCTGTATAGTTTTCCCAGCACTATCTACTGAAGACACTGACTTTTATTATTGGATGTTCTTTCCTGCTTTGGTGAAGATTAATTGACCATAGAGTTGAGGGTCCAATTCTGGAGTCTCAATTCTGTTCCATTGATCTAATGTCTCTGTTTTTGTGCCAAGACCATACTGTCTTGATGACTACAGCTTTGTAATATAGTTTGAAATCAGGCAGTGTGATGCCCTCAGCTTTGGTTTCCTTCTTCAACATTCCCCTGACAATTCAGAATCTTTTTGGTTCCATACACATTTTAGGATTTTTTGTTCCAACTCTGTAAAAACTGTTCATGGATAGATTTTATGAAGTTCAGGAATGTTCCCTCTATTCCAATACTTTGAAGCATTTTAATCAGGAATGGATGTTGGATTTTGTCAAATGCTTTTTCTGCATCAATTGAGAGGACCATGTGGTTCTTCTCTCTTCTCTTATTAATTTGTTCTATCACATTGATTGATTTGTGAATGTTGAACCATCCTTGTAGCCCAGGGATGAATCCCACCTGGTCATGGTGGAAAATCTTTTTAATGTGCTGTTGGATCCTGTTTGCTAGGATCTTGTTGAGAATCTTAGCATCCATATTCATCAGTGATATTGGTCTGAAATTCTCCTTTTTGGTAGGGTCTTTGCCTGGTTTGGGGATCAGGGTAATGCTGGCTTCATAGAAAGATTCTGGAAGTTTTCCTTCTCCTTCAATTCTTTGAAACAGCTTCAGGAGAATAGGTGTTATTTCTCCTTTGAAAGTTTGGTAGAATTCCCCAGGGAATCCATCAGGTCCTAGGCTCTTGTTTTTTGGGAGGTTTATGATCACTGCTTCATTCTCGTTACTAGATATTGGTCTATTCAGGTTGTCAACTTCTTCCTGGTTCAATTTTGGGAGTTTATAGTTTTCCAGGAATGCATCCATTTCATCTAGGTTGCTTAGCTTATTGGCATATAACTGTTGATAATAACTTATGATTGTTTCTTGGTGTTAGTTGTGATCTCTCCCTTTTCATTCATAATTTTATTAATTTGGGCTTTCTCAATTCTTTTGGATTAGTGTGGCCAACGGTTTATCGATCTTATTGATTCTTTCAAAAAAACAGCTTCTAGTTTCATTGATACGTTCTACTGTATCTCTGGTTTCTACCTCATTGATCTCTGCTCTAATCTTGATTGTTTCCCTTCTTATGTGTGGAGTTGTTTTGATTTGTTGTTGGTTCTCCAGCTCTTTAAGGTGTAGAGACAGCTGGTGTATTCTGGATTTTTCCATTTCTTTGAGGGAGGCTTGGATGGCTATGTATTTCCCCCTTAGGACCGCCTTTGCTATGTCGCATAGGTTTTGGACTGAAGTGTCTTCATTCTCATTGGTTTCCATGAATTGTTTAAGTTCTTCTTTGATCTCCTGGTTGATCCAAGCATTCTTAAGCAAGGTGGTCTTTAGCTTCCAGGTGTTTGAGTTCCTTCCGAACTTTTCCTTGTGATTGAGCTCCACTTTCAAAGCATTGTGATCTGAGAATATGCAGGGAATAATCTCAATCTTTTGGTAACGGTTGAGTCCTGATTTGTGACCCAGTATGTGGCCTATTCTTGAGAAGGTTCCATGTGCACTTGAGAAGAATGAGTATTCTGTTGTTTTAGGGTGGAATGTTCTGTATATATCTGTGAGGTCCATCTGGTCCAATGTGTCAATGGGCAGAAGATATGAACAGACACTTCTCCAATGAAGACATACAAATGGCTATCAGACACATGAAAAATTGTTCATCATCACTAGCCATCAGGGAGATTCAAATTAAAACCACATTGAGATACCACCTTACACCAGTTAGAATGGCTGAAATTAGCAAGACAGGAAACAACATGTGTTGGAGGGGATGTGGAGAA
>NW_022631051.1:9446709-9466140 GCF_010015895.1 Lontra canadensis
TGCAGCCACTTTGGAGAACAGTGTGGAGATTCCTCAAGAAATTAAAAGTAGAGCTTCCCTATGACCCTGCAATTGCACTACTGGGTATTTACCCCAAAGATACAGATGTAGTGAAAAGAAGGGCCATCTGTACCCCAACGTTTATAGCAGCAATGGCCACGGTCACCAAACTGTGGAAAGAATCAAGATGCCCTTCAACGGACGAATGGATAAGGAAGATGTGGTCCATATACACTATGGAGTATTATGCCTCCATCAGAAAGGATGAACACCCAACTTTTGTAGCAACATGGACGGGACTGGAAGAGATTATGCTGAGTGAAATAAGTCAAGCAGTCAGAGTCAATTATCATGTGGTTTCACTTATTTGTGGAGCAAAACAAATAACATGGAGGACAAGGGGAGATGGAGAGGAGAAGGGATTTGAGGGAAATTGGAAGGGGAGGTGAACCATGAGAGACTATGGACCCTGAAAAACAACCTGAGGGTTTTGAAGGGGCGGGGGGTTGGAGGTTGGGGGAGCCAGGTGGTGGGTATTAAGGAGGGCACATATTGCATGGAGCACTGGGTGTGGTGCAAAAACAATGAATACTGTTATGCTGAAAAGAAATAAAAAATAAATAAATAAAACAAACAGTGGAAGGAACTGAGATGCCCTTCATACAGTTCAAATTTTTTTGCCTTTGAAATGTGTCAGGTTGCATTTATAATGAGAATTTTTTTTTTAAATCAATGGTGAAGGATAGGATTTTTCTTGATTTATTGTTTCCTATTTTTGCATTAGGACCTTTAGATATATTCTGTCTGCATCAAAACCTTTTGAGTTTCCTTCCTTTGGTTTGCCAATTTTTTGACTGGGTGGATGTAGAAGGAAGAAAATGTTGTGTTATGTGTGTGTGTGTGAATGTGAGTACATGGCTGGGACTAGGGGTATAGTAATGCCTGAATCAGTGAATGGCAGGACCACAGTCTTTCTTATTTAAAGATTCTACATGTCCCATCTTTTTCTGGTTGGTTTAAGGAAATGCAATGGTGCCACTCTGTACCAGGGAATTCCCATAGTGGAAGATGACAGCTCAGTCCTACTGATGATAAATGCAGCTACATTTATTTTATGAGATGGAAGTAGTCTGGGGGATGGAAAGGAAGCAGTTGCACACCTACTTTTCTGGTGGAATTAGGGATTTTCCCATTAGATTTGTCAAACTGTGTCCACCTGTAAAGCCTTCCTGATTTCCCAAGAACTACTGCTCAGAGAATCTGGGTAGTCATGGAGACCATCTGCTCCTCACCCTCTCACCCTAACTCTACTGGTCATCTCGGGGTTGCACATTAATTCTGGCTGGTATGGTTTTTGTTGTTTTTGTTTTTGTTTTGCTCTTTTTTTTTTCCATTTCTTTTCAGTGTTCCAGAATTCATTGTTTATGCACCACACTCAGGGCTCCATGCAATATATGTCCCCCATAACACTCACCACCAGGCTCACCCAACCCCACCTCCCTCTCCTCCAAAACCCTCAGTTTGTTTCTCAGAGTCCACAGTCTCTCATGGTTCATCTTCCCCTCCAATTTCCCCCATCTCACTTCTCTTCTCCTCTCCAGCAGAAGTGAGATCGCTGGTATTTTAGTTGGAAGTAAGGTACAAGGCAAGACTCAGGGGAAATATTCACTATTTTTTTCTATGTATTTTTCATTTATTCTTTTATCCATCCTTTGCACTACCCACCAATCAGCACATCCATATCTGACCAATATATGTGATGATCTATGTACCAATCTTGTCCTATAGTTGGAAATATTCTTTTTTAAAGATTTTATTTATTTATTTATTTGACAGACAGAGAGAGAGAGATCACATGTGGGCAGAGAGGCAGCCAGAGAGAGGGGGGAAAACAGGCTCCCCACTGAGCAGAGAGCCCAATGTCAGGCTCAATCCCAGGGCCCTGAGATCAAGACCTGAGCTGAAGGGAGAGACTTAACCCACTGAGCCACCCAGGTGCCCTGGCTGGAGATATTCTTAATGAAGGATAAGATCCTCATTTGCTCCCTGGAGCTCATTAGCTATATCTGGAGTCAGGCTAAGTATGCACTTTGCTAGAATATTACATGCATTATAACATAAGCAGGCATGAAGCACCCTGAAAGTGGAAGAAGTAATTAATTCTCTTCTGCATGTGGAGCTGGAAGATCTAGAAAATGTTTCCTGAGAAGTGATGTGGAGTAGGATGTGAAGTGAGGAGTAGAAGCCTTTCAGGCAGAAAGGGGCTTATTGAATAAATGAAAGGTTGTACAGGACAAGAAGGCAAAGGGGAAGGGAAGGAGCATGGGCAGAGCATGGGCCCCAAGTGCATGTGGAGAATTCAGCAATTCTGGGCTGTACAGCTGGAGCTGAGGAAGGAGAAGAAAGTTGAGGCTGAGCAGATTCAGTGAGGAAGTGACATGATTCACCTGCATTTAAGATTAATAGACACATGACTAGAACATCGTTCCTTTCTTGTCACCCAACTTCACTATTTTCCCTTGGTAAGACAGTTATGTGGTATAAAATTGTCCACAAATGTGTAAGTTGGCCTAAAGTCACCATTTTAAAATTTAACTCCTAAAATAAAATAAAATAAAATTTAAGTCTTGTTTAGTTTATAATAGTGACAAAATTTGAAGAAGGATGATTTCAGCACATTCAAGAGAGGTTCATGTATCTCATCTGCTGGCCAAGATGGCTTTTTTCCCAAGGACCACCTCACTTCAGAAGGAAAACAAGAGAAATGAACTGGTTACTACTGACAACCTTTTTTATATCCAGAAGAATAATCCAGAGAATTTTTTTTAATTTTATTTTTTTCAGTGTTCCAAAATTCATTGTTTATGCACCACACCCAGTGCTTATCACATGTACCCAGATCTCACTGGGTTGAAGTTGAAGTGGGGTGTACTACATCAACCTGGCTAAACTGGAACTCTGTTTTGCAGAATCCCCTTGACTGATTCCAGATCAGAGCTGGCTAAAAGAGAAAGATGAATGGGATTGAGTAGGCAGAAGCAAACAGAAGCTGTGATGTTCTGTAGGTCATCCTGGTGGGAGGCAGTGAGAGAGACAGGTGCTGGCAGGTCCCATCTCATCATAGTCTCTTCTACCAGGTGTCATCAGGTTCTCTTCTGGACTGCTGGTCTAGCCAACTCCCAGTGATCCAGGCATGCAGATCAGATGGATAGGCCAAACCTACCACTAACTATTTGTTAGTGGTATTTGTTCTCTCTGATGACCCTACTCTGGCAACTGGGCACACTGGCTTTGGGAGGGCTGCTTGGGGACTTTACTCTGATCCCTCAACTCTTCCTTTCAAATTCCTACTTCTCCACCTTTCCTGAAATTTTGTAGGATCTTATTTCTACAATACATCCCTTATTTCATAATACTCATAATGGCTTTGCACCTCTGAATGCTGACTTAAGAATTTAGCAGCTAAAAATAGGAGTCCTCAGTAACAGGAAACAAAAAAAAATTGGCTTTGGGTCTGATTGGTTGCAGAGGCCTGAAGGTTTCAAAAAGAAAAGGAAAAAGGCCATTAGTGAAGGCTTGAAGGAAAGTAAGAAAATTTTAATGAGACTGAGGAAAGTAGGACCCATGTTATATGGTGGTGAAGCATTTGGTGGAATTGTAGGCTTCAGCAAATTGAAGTTAGATAGATACCTAAGAAACTTAGGGTCTGACTAAGAAGATTTCAAAGCAGTATTTTGTAGGGGATACCCAGCTACTTTCCACTGACTATAATAAATTATAGGAGAAGCTACATGTGTTAGAGGGCAACTATTTAATTTCAAGCAGAATTTAGAAGAAATACAAAGGAGCCAGAATTTACTGTGCTGGAAGTAAAGCAGGTTATCTTTCCCAACCTCTC
This sequence comes from Lontra canadensis, assembly GCF_010015895.1. NCBI lineage: Eukaryota > Metazoa > Chordata > Mammalia > Carnivora > Mustelidae > Lontra > Lontra canadensis. The sequence continues at coordinate 9,450,608 of NW_022631051.1, forward strand.
CAGATAGCAAGATATTTTAAAAGTAATAAAAGTAATAAATTGGCCTTAAGGAAAAAGATAATATCCAGAGCACTAATAGACTAACACCCTTAGAGTAAGTTAGCCTTAGTTCAGACAAGAGATATTTAAGGTGGTGTCTTCAAGTTGGACAAAAATTCTAATAATATCAAGCATGTACCTTGTACACCTGTTGACTAGATATTTGGGCTTCTAGGAATCTCAGGATTATTCTCCCATATCAATCTCACATGGAGCACAAAGTAGAGAAATGCCTATCTCAGAAAAAAAAATGTGGTATGACTTCTGTCTAATGGAGTGTGATTGTGACTTTGGTCTAATTTTATACATGAGAAACTCACAAGTTTTTAGAGAAATCGTGCCATCTCAGACTGAAAGGCGCAAAGCCTGTTTAAAATAAAAAGGGGACTCTGGGTCCTCAAGCTCCTATGGGCAGGAAGCAAAATGAGAATTTTTTTTAGCTACAACATGAATCATTTCTTATGTGAAAAGAAAGATTGTTTAGAGAACAGAGTCAAGAATCACAGAGAACTACTCCCAGGTAGCTGCAGTGAGCCCTAATCAACTGGTGCCGTGGGTCCAGCTAGATTTCACAATTGCTCTCCACCAATGACTGTGTGCTTCCTCCCTCTCCCTCCCTTTGGAATGAGAGGAATGGCAGTGAATATCCTCTGTGTGTCCTATGTTGGGTATATATGAAGCTGAGAATTTGTGACCTATGAAATAAGGAGACAAATTTAGATAAACTACCAAGAAGTTGCAACCAAGGAACCACAATGGAGGAAATGTATCTTGTTTGTTTGTTTAATGTTTGTTTTTGTTTGTTTGTTTTGTTCAATTAGCCACTTTATAGTACATAATTAGGTTTTTTACAAATATATAATTTCTTTTCAGTGTTCCAGAATTCATAGTTTATGCAACACACCCAGTGCTCCATGCAATATGTGCCCTCCTTAATACCCACCACCAGACTCACCCAAACCCCCACCCTTTTCCCCTCCAAAACCCGTAGTTTGTTTCTCAGTGTCCACAGTCTTTATCGTTCATCTCCCCACTTAAATTTACCCCAACTCAATTTTCCTCTCCATCTTCCCATGTCCTCTGTGTTATTTTTATGCTTCTCAAATAAGTGAAACCATAAGATAATTGACTCTGACTGCTTGACTTATGTCACTCAGCATAATCTCTTCCAGTCCCCTCTATGTTGCTACAAAAGTTGGATATTCATCCTTTCTGATGGAGGCATAATATTCCATAGTATACATGGACCATATCTATATCCATTTGTCTCTTGAAGGGCATCTTGGTTCTTTCCACAGTTTGGTGGCTGTGGCTATTGCTGCCATGAACACTGGGGTATATATGGCCCTTCTTTTCACTACATCTGTATCTTTGAAGTAAATACCCAGTAGTGCAATTGCAGGGTCATAGGGAAGCTCTATTTTTAATTTCTTAAGGAATATCCCCACTGTATTCCAAAGTGGATGCACCAACTTGCATTCCCACCAACAGTGTAAGAGGGTTCCACTTTCTCCACATCCCCTCCAACACATGTTGTTTACTGTCTTGTAATTTTGGCCATTCTAACTGGTGTAAGTGGTATCTCAATGTGGTTTTGATTTCAATCTCCCTGATGGCTAATGATGATGAACATTTTTTCATGTGTCTCTTAGCCATTTGTATGTCTTCTTTGGAGAAGTGTCTGTTCATGTCTTCTGCGCATTTTTTGACGCGATTATCTGTTTTGTGTGTGTTGAGTTTGAGGAGTTCTTTATAGATCCTGGATATCAGCCCTTTGTCTGTAGTGTCAATTGCAAATATGTTCTCCCATTCCGTGGGTTGCCTCTTTGTTTTGTTGACTGTTTCCTTTGCTGTGCAGAAGCTTTTGATTTTGATGAAGACCCAACAGTTCATTTTTGCTTTTGTCTCCTTTGCCTTTGGAGATGGGTCTTGAAAGAAGTTGCTGTGGCCAATGTCAAAGAGGTTACTGCTTATGTTCTCCTCTGGGATTCTGATGGATTCCTGTCTCACATTGAGGTCTTTTATCCATTTCGAGTTTATTTTTGTGTATGGTGTAAGAGAATGGTCAAGTTTCATTCTTCTACATGTAGCTGTCCAATTTTCCCAGCACCATTTATTGAAGAGACTGTCTTTTTTCCACTGTATATTTTTTCCTGCTTTGTCAAAGATTATTTGACCATAAACTTGAGGGTCCATGTCTGGGCTCTCTACTCTGTTCCACTGGTCTTTGTGTCTGTTTTTGTGCCAGTACCATGCTGTCTTGGTGATCACAGCTTTGTAGTAAAGCTTGAAATCAGGCAACGTGATGCCGTCAGTTTTGTTTTTGTTTTTCAACATTTCCTTAGCAATTCGGGGTCTCTGCTGGTTCCATACAAATTTCAGGATTGTTTGTTCTAGATCTTTGAAAAATGCCTGTGGAATTTTGATCAGAATGGCATTGAAAGTATAGATTGCTCTGGACAGTATAAACATTTTAACAATGTTTATTTTTCTGATCCATGAGCATGGAATGGTCTTCCATCTTTTTGTGTCTTCTTCAATTTTTTTTCATGAGTGTTCTGTATTTCCTCAAGTACAGATCTTTTTCCCCTTTGGTTAGGTTTATTCCAAGTTATCTTGTGGTTCTTGATGCTATAGTAAATGGAATCAATTCTCTAATTTAACTTTCTGTATTTTCATTGTTAGTGTATAAGAAAGCAACTGATTTCTGTACATTGACTTTGTATCCTGCCACATTACTGAATTGCTGTATGACTTCTAGTAGTTTGGGGGTGGATTGTTTTGGGTTTTCCCTATAAAGTATCATGTCATCTGTGAACAGAGAGAGTTTGACTTCTTCATTGCCAATTTGAATACCTTTTATTTCTTTTTGTTGTCCAATTGCTGCTGCTAGGACTTCTAATACTATGTTGAAAAAAAGTGGGGAGAGTGGGCATCCTTGTCGTGTTCCTGATCTCAAGGGAAGGCCGTCAGCTTTTCCCCATTGAGAATGATGTTCACTGTGGGTTTTTCATAGATAGAGTTTATGAAGCTGAGGAATGTTCCCTCTATCCCTATACTTTGAATCATTTTAATCAGGAACAGTTGCTGTATCTTGTGAAATGTTTTTTCTGCATCGATTGAGAGGACCATGTGGTTTTTCTCTCATTTATTATTGATTTTTTCTATCCCATTGATTGATTTGAGAATGTTGAACCACCCCTGCATCCCATGGATAAATTCCATCCGGTCATGGGGGATAATCTTTTTAATGTACTGTTGGATTCTATTAGTTAGGATCTTGTTGAGAATCTTAGCTCCATAATAGACCACATACTGGGTCACAAATCAGGACTCACCCGATACCAAAAAACTGAGATTATTCCCTGCATGTTCTCAGACCACAATGCTTTGAAACAAGAACTCAACCACAAGAAAAAGTTTGGAAAGAATTCAAGCACCTGGAAGCCAAGGACCATGTTGTTTAAGAATGTTTGGATTAACCAGAAAATCAAAGAAGAACTTAAACAATTCATGGAAACCAATGAGAATGAAGATGCATCCATCCAAAATCTATGGGATATATCAAAGACGATCCTAAGGGAGAAATACATAGCCATCCAAGCCTCCCTCAAAAAAATAAGAAAATCCAGAATACACCAGTTCTCTTTACACCTTAAGGAACTGGAGAATCAACAACAAATTAAGCCAACTCCACACACAAGAAGCTGGGGGAACTGATTATTGAATCAAGATTAGAGCAGAAATCAATCAGATAGAAACTAGAGATACAATAGAACACATAAATGAAACTAGAAGCTGGTTTTTTTTTAAAAAATCAATAACATGGGGGGTTAAGGGGGTAGGAGAAGAATAAATGAAACAAGATGGGATTGGGAGGGAGACAAACCATAAGTGACTCTTAATCTCACAAAACAAACTGAAGGTTGCTGGGCGGAGGGGGGTTGGGAGAGGTGGGTGGGGTTATGGACATTGGGGAGGGTATGTGCTATGGTGAGTGCTGTGAAGTGTGTAAACCTGGCAATTCACAGACCTGTACCCCTGGGGTTAAAAATATATTATATGTTTATAAAAGATAAAATTTAAAAAATAAAAATAAATAAAAATTTTTAAAAAATCAATAATATCAACAAACCATTGGCCAGACTAATCCAAAAGAAAAGAGAGAGGACCCAAATTAATAAAATTAATTCATAATTAATGAATAAAAGGGGAGACATCATGACTAACACCAAGGCAATAGAAACAATCATCAGAAATTATTATCAACAGTTATATGCCAATAAGCTAAGCAACCTAGACAAAATGGATGCATTACTGGAAACCTATTAACTTCCAAAATTGAATCAGGAAGATACTGACAAGCTGAATAGACCAATATCTAGTAACAAGATTGAAGAAGTGATCAAAGCCTCCCAAAAAACAAGAGCCCAGGACCTGACGGATTCCCTGGGGAATTCTACCAAACATTCAAAGAAGAAATAATACCCATTCTCCTGAAGCTGTTTCAAAAAATTGAAGCAGAAGGAAAACTTCCAGAATCTTTTTATGAAGCCAGCATTACCCTGATCCCCAAACCAGGCAAAGACCTCACCAAAAAGGAGAATTTCAGACCAGTATCCATTTTTAGTTTTTGATGTACTGTTCAATGACTCATTAGTTAACTATAATACCTAGTGCTCATCATAGCACTTGCCCTCCTCAACACCCATCACCCTGTTACCCGCTCCTTCTGAAACCCTCAGATTGTTTTTTCCCTTTGGATTTCCCTCCCTTTATCTATGGTCCTCCATGCAATTGCTTATGTTTCACATATGAGTGAAAACATATGATAATTGCCTTTCTTTGCTTGACTTACTTCACTTAACATATTTCTTTCCAGTTGCATCCATGTCAATGCAAATAGTGGGCATTCATCATACCTGATGGCTGAATAATATTGCATTGTGTATATGGACAACATTTTCATTATCCATTCATCTGTTGAAGAGCATCTCAGTTCCTTCCACAGTTTGGCTATTGAGGACATTGTTGCTATGAACATTGGGGTGCAGGTACCCCTTCTTTCACTATATCTGTATCTTTGGAGTAAATACCTAGTACTGCAATTGCTGGGTCACACAGTAGCTCTATTTTTAACATCTTGAGGAACCTACCTAGTGTTTTCCAGACTGGTTGTATCGGCTTACATTGCCACCCACATTATAAGAGGTTTCCCTTTTTCACTGGATGTGAGCTAAGATTTATGGGGATTCATTTCACCACTTTTACACTCAGACCAGCACCAGAAGGATATGAACATTTTAGCAGAAAACTAACATACTCATACCATTGGAGATAAGAGTGTTTTAAATTAGCACTCAGTGCCACCCACCTCTCTGCATGCCTCCATAACTTCATTATGAAACCTTTATTTTTGCTTTGTATAAATGAAGTTCTCCAGATGAAACTCTTGAGATAACAGCAAAATAACCTTTAGAATAACCAGTTTCCTTCTTTGTCTTATTCCTCCCAAACTCTCTAACTCCCTTCAACAATGGAAAATAATTCAGTTTCATAATTATCAAAATTTGGTGCAATTTAGAATCTTTGGAACCAGTGTCTTCTATGGATCTGATCTTTGTCCTTGATTTCACAAGCAAGTCTTCTGCCAACTTGGAGAGGGGAGGTGGCTGGGGCTGTTGGTTGAATAGTTTGTGGGTGAACATGCACTTTCATACAGTAACCAACTTAATCTGTTTTCACTCACATGAAAAAACCTGCCTTGAGTGCTCTGGTTACCTTACTTTCCCTCTTTGGATTCTGTAGTGAGAAATTAGAATGTTCGTTTTGGCAAGAAGTATGCCTATTTACTGGGCAACAGTCATTAAATTCTCTCTCTCTCTGTCTCTCTGTCTCTCCCTCTCTCTCTTTAGCAAGATAAGGAATGAAGAGTGAGTATGGAATCTCTATAAGACTTAAACATCAATTGCAGCCAAATGCAGGGATCATCATTCAAAAGTTAGGGGAACTCTGGCTTCAGCACTGGGTTGAAGGCAATAACAATGATGAAAATTTGATATATTTTTTTTTTGTAAGTGGGAATATTCCCAGGCCAGCTGAGAGTCTTGAGGCCCTGAATACTGGGAATAAGAAGAATACAACAAATGTTACATTATGTACAGTCTCCATGCTGTCAGGTGAAGAACATTGTTAAAGAATTGTTAATTTGACAAACACTCCTATGCTTGGATAGGAGTCAAGGTATAATATTTCTGTCATCAAGAGGTTCATTGTCTGATGAGTTAGAAGTATATCATTTTCTTCCAATATGCAGAAAGAATGATGTTTAAGGATATACACTACTTGTGTTTTATTTGATAAAATGAAACAAAGGCCAAGAACAAAAAATGCTGGTCATTATCTGGATATTGTTTTCAGAACTTGAGGACTGATTTTCCCATTGTTCATCAATAATCTTTTCTCAGTCTATCTCCCTCAGCCATATAAAACAATGACTTTCTTTTTTTTTTAATTTATTTTCTCAGTGTTCCAAGATTCATTTTTTTATGCACCACACCCAGTGCTCTGTGCCCTCCTTAATACCTACCACCAGGCTTTCCCAACCCACCCATCCCACTCCCCTCCAAAATTTTCAGTTTATTTCTCAGAGTCCACAGTCTCTCATGGTTTGTCTCCCCCTCCAATTTCCCCCAACTCACTTCTCCTCTCCTTCACCCAATGTCCTCTGTGTTATTCCTTATGCTCCTCAAGTAAGTGAAACCATATGATAATTGACTCTCTCTGCTTGATTTATTTCACCCATCATAATCTCTTCCAGTCCCATCCATGTTGATGCAAAAGTTGGGTACTCATCCTTTCTGATGGAGGCATAATACTCCATAGTATAGACCATATCTTCTTTACCATCCTTCTGTTGAAGGGTATCTTGGTTCTTTCCACAGTTTGGAGACTGTGGTCATTGCTACTGTGAACATTGGGGTACAGATGGCCCTTCTTTTTACTACACCTGTATCTTTGGTGTAAAACCCAGTAGTGCAATTGCAGGATCATAGGGTAGCTCTATTTTTAATTTTTTTGAGGAATCTCCACACTGTTTTCCAAAGTGGCTGCATCAACTTGCATTCCGGCCAACAGTGTAAGAGGGTTCCCCTTTCTCCACAACCTCTCCAACATTTGTTGTTTGCTGTCTTCTCAATTTTTGCCATTCTGACTCATGAAGATATGAACAGACACTTCTCCAGAGAAGACATAAAAATGGCTAGCAGATACATGAAAAAATGTTCATCATCATTAGCCACCAGAAAGATTCAAATCAAAACCACATTGAGGTACCACCTTACATGAGTCAAAACAATAACTTTCTACTGAAAATTTCCATTTTCCTTGTTTCTATGTTATAAAATAATAGATAAGTAATTCCTCAAGGTACAGCTTATATGCATATGGGATGACTTAGGAGAATGACATGAACAGAGGGAAGCACAACACAGTGGCATATTTTTGGGTCTAGAATGATAAAAATTGGAAAATGTACTTGCACAAATTGATGGTCATTAAATTTGGGCAAGTTACTTAGTTCTGTAAGTCTCATTTTCTCACTTGTAACATAGTAATGATAATGATAGTACTGATCTCCTGGTGATGTGAGAACCAAAGACAATATGTTGTGTAAAGGGCATGGAACAGTGTCTGGCACCTTGTAAGCAGCCAGTAGATGTTTGCCTTTTTTAATTTGTGTAAAATATATATATACAGGAAGCAACAGAGAGGACTTTTGTGATCTAGAGAAGTTTGGTGGATAACTAAAATATATATATTCTTAAATGTATTTATTTATTTATTTATTTATTGAACTACAATTGATGTACCATACCCTATTAGTTTAAGGTATACATTGTAATGGTTCAGTATTTTATATATTACAAAATGATCCCCACAATAAGTCTAGTTACCATCTGTCACAATATGAAGTTACTACAATATTACAGACTATATTCTCTATTCTGTACTTTATGTCCCCATTACTTACTTATTTTATAACTGGAAGTTTGTACCTTTTAATCCCCTTCACCTATTTCACCCACCCTAATAATTTGTTTACTGTATCTATAAGTTCATTTCTATTTTGTTTTGTTTCTTCATTTGTTTTGTTTTTTTTTTTAGATTCCACATATAAGAAAAATGATACTGTATTTGTCTTTCTCTGTCTGACTTATTTCACTTAGCATAGCACCCTCTAGGTCCATCTTTGTTATCACAAATGTCAAGATTTCATTCTTTTTCATGGTTCTGACTGTATTTATATATCACAACTTTTTTATCCATTCACGTATCAGTGGATATATATGTTACTTCCATGTCTTTGGCTAACACTGTAATGAACATAGGGGCACATATATCTCTTTGAATTGATGGTTTTTTTTTTCTTTAGATGAGTACCCCGTATTGGAGTTGCTGGATCATATGGTAGTTCTATTTTTAATTTTCTGAGGAGCCTCTACACTATTTTCCACTGTGCCTGCATCCATTTACATTCCCACCACCAGTTAACCAGGGTTCCCTTTTTCTACATCCTTACCAACTGGCTAGCTGGAGCTGGAACTTGTAATTTTTTTGGTCTTTTTGATAATAGCAATCTGACAGGTATGAAGTGATATCTCATTGTGGTTTTGATCTCTGTATTTTCCTGGTAATTAGAGATGTTAAACATCTTTTCATGTGCCTGATGGCCATCTCTATGTCTTCTTTGGAGAAATATGAATTCAAATTCTTTTAAATGGGGTTTTTAATTGGGTTGTTTTTTTATATCAATTTGTTTAAGCTTTTAAATATATTTTGAATATTAACCCCTTATTGGATGTGTGATATACTAGTATCTTCTTCCATTCAATAGGTTGCCTTTTTTTTTTTTTTTTTTTTTTTTTTTGGTTGCTGGCTTCCTTTGCTGTGCAAAAGCTTTTCCCATTTGTCTATTTTAGCTTTTGTTTTCCATGCCTGAGGAGACATAGCCCCCCAAAATATTGCTAAGAATAATGTCAAAAAGTTTAATTACCTATGTTTTCTTTAAGGAGTTTTATAGTTTCAGGTATTACATTCAAGTCTTTAAACCATTTTGAATTATTTTTTTTAATATGGTGTAAAAGAAAAAAGTGGCTCATTTTCATTCTTTTTCATATAACTTGTCCAGTTTTCTCAACATCCTTAATTGAAGACACTGTTGTTTAGTCTTTAGTCTCCAGATGTTCATGGGCCTTTTCCCCCATTTTCTCAAAATTTATAGTTTCATATTGATGTGGTCAGAAAAGATGATGTGATTTCAGTTTTCTTGAATTTATTGAGACTAATTTTGTGGTCTAAAAAGTGATGTGTCTTGGAGAATGTTCCATGTGCACTTGAAAAGAATGTGAATTCAGCTGTTTTGGATGAAATGTTCTGTATACAGTTGACCTTTAAACAATCCAGGTGTTGCAGCCCCAACTCCCCATGCAGTCAAAATCCATGTATAACTTTTGACTCCCCTCAAACTTTATTATTAGTCTATTATTTACTAGAAGCCTTACCAAGAACATAAACAGTCAATTAACACATAATTTTGTGTATGTATTATGTAGAGTAATCTTACAATAAAATAAACTAGAGAAAAGAAAATGTTATTCGCACTACTGAGTATTTACCCCAAAGATACATATGTAATGAAAAGAAGGGCCATCTGTACCCCAATGTTTATAGCAGCCATGGCCATGGTCACCAAACTGTGGGAGGAATCAAGATGCCCTTCAATGGACGAATAGATAAGGAAGATGTGGTCCATATACACTATGGAGTATTATGCCTCCATCAGACACGACGAATATCCAACTTTTGTATCAACATGGATGGGACTGGAAGAGATTATGCTGAGTGAAATAAGTCAATTATCATATGGTGTCACTTACTTGTGGAGCATAACAAATAAAATGGAAGACATGGGGAGATGGAGAGGAGAAGGGAGTTGAGGGAAATTGGAGGGGGAGATGAACCATAAGAGACTATGGACTCTGAAAAATAATCTGAGGGTTTTGAAGGGGCGGGGGGTAGGAGGTTGGGGGAGCCTGGTGATGGGTATTATGGAGGGCACGTATTGCATGGAGCACTGGGTGTGGTGCATAAACAATGAATTCTGCTACACTGAAAGGAAATTAAATTTAAAAATAGATCAATTAAAAAAAAGATAGCACATAGATGGGTCTTGTTTTTTTATTCATTTAGGCACCCATAAGTGCTCAATAAATGGTGCTGGTAAAATTGGACAGCTCCATACAGAAAAATGAATCTGGACTATACTCTTACAGCATACACAGAGATAAACTCAAAATGGATGAAAGACCTCAATATGGGACAGGAATCTTCCAAATTCTAGAGAAGAATATAGGCAGTAACTACTTTGACATCAGCCACAACAACTTCTTTCAAGACATGTCTCTAAAATCAAGGGAAACAAAAGCAAAAATAAACTTTTGGGACTTCATCAAGATAAAAAGCTTCTGTACAGCAAAGAAACAGTCAACTAAACAAAGAGGCAACCCACAAAATAGAAGATATTTGCAAATGACATTACCGATAAAGGGCTTATATCCCAGATCTATAAAGAACTTCTCTTTTTAATGTACTGTTGGATCTTATTAGCTAGGATCTTGTTGAGAATCTTGGCACCCATATTCATCAGTGATATTGGTCTGAAATTCTCCTTTTTGATGGCGTCTTTGCCTGGTTTGGGGATCAGGGTAATGCTGGCTTCTTAGAAAAAGTCTGGCAGTTTTCCTTCTATTTCTATTTTCTGAAATAGCTTCAGGACAATAGGTATTATTTATTCTTTGAATGTTTGGTAGAATTCCCCAGGGAATCCATTAGGTCATGGGTTCTTGTTTTTTGGGAGGTTTTTGATAACTGCTTCAATCTTGTTACTAGATATTGGTCTATTCAGCTTGTCAATTTCTTCCTGATTCAGTCTTGGAAGTTTATAGGTTTCCAGGAATGCATCCATTTCTTTCAGGTTGCTTAACTTATTGGCAAATAACTGTTGATAATAATTTCTGATTGATGATGTTTCTATTTGTTGATTGTTTCTATTTCCTTGGTGTTAGTCATGATCTCTCCCCTTTCATTCATAATTTTATTAATTTGGGTCCTCTCTCTTTTCTTTTGGATCAGTATGACCAGTGGCTTATCAATGTTATTGATTCTTTCAAAGAACCAACTTCTAGTTTTGTTGATGTGTTCTACTGTATCTCTAGTTTCTATCTCATTGATCTCTGTTCTAGTCAATTATTTCCCTTCTTGTGCATGGGTTGGCTTAATTTGTTGTTGATTTTCCACTTCTTTAAGGTGTAAAGAGAGCTGGTGTATTCTGGATTTTTCAGTGTTTTTTGTTTGTTGGTTGGTTGGTTGGTTTGTTGGTTTCTGATTTTTTTTCCTTAGTGAGACTTAAATGGCCATGTATTTCCCCCTTAAGATCACCTTTGTCATATCCCATAGTTATTGGACTGATGTGTCTTCATTCTCAGGTGGGATTTATCCCTAGGATAAAAGGGTGGTTCAACATTCACAAATCAGTCAACGTGATAGAAAAAATCAGTAAGAGAAGAGAGAAAAACCACATGGTCCCCTCAGTTGATGCAGAAAAAGCATTTCACAAGATACAGAATCTATTTCTGTTTAAAACAATTCAAAGTATAGGGATAGAGGGAACATTCCTCAACTTCATAAAAGCGATCTATGAAAAACCTACAGTGAATATCATTCTCAATGGGGAAAAGCTGACGGCCTTCCCTTGAGATCAAGAACACAATAAGGATGCCCACACTTGCTGCTGTTGTTCAACATAGGTCTAGAAGTCCTAGCAACAGCAATCAGACAACAAAAAGAAATAAAAGGTATTCAAATTGGCAAAGAAGAAGTCAAACTCTCTCTCTTTGCAGATGACATGATACTTTATATGGAAAACCCAAAGACTCCACCCCAAACTACTAGAACTCATTCAACAATTCGGTAATGTTGCAGGATACAAAAATCAATGTACAGAAATCAGTTACTTTCTTATACACTAACAATGAAAATACAGAAAGGTAAATTAGAGAATTGATTCCATTTACTATAGCACCAAGAACCATAACATACCTGGGAATAAACCTAACCAAAGGGGAAAAGGATCTGTACTCGAGAAACTATAGAACACTCATGAAAGAAATTGAAGAAGACACAAAAAGATGGAAGACCATTCCATGCTCATGGATCAGAAGACTAAACATTGTTAAAATGTCTATACTGCCCAGAGCAATCTATACTATCAATGCCATTCTGATCAAAATTCCACAGGCATTTTTCAAAGATCTAGAACAAACAATCCTGAAATTTGTATGGAACCAGCAGAGACCCCGAATTGCTAAGGAAATGTTGAAAAACAAAAATAAAACTGACGACATCACGTTGCCTGATTTCAAGCTTTACTACAAAGCTGTGATCACCAAGACAGCATGGTACTGGCACAAAAACAGACACATAGACCTGTGGAACAGAGTAGAGAGCCCAGACATGGACCCTCAAGTTTATGGTCAAATAATCTTCGACAAAGCAGGAAAAAATATACAGTGGAAAAAAGACAGTCTCTTCAATAAATGGTGCTGGGAAAACTGGACAGATACATGTAAAAGAATGAAACTCGACCATTCTCTTACACCATACACAAAAATAAACTCAAAATGGATAAAAGACCTCAACATAAGGCATGAATCCATCAGAATCCTAGAGGAGAACATAGGCAGTAACCTCTTTGACATCAGCCACAGCAACTTTATTCAAGACCCATCTCCAAAGGCAAAGGAGACAAAAGCAAAAATGAACTTTTGGGCCTTCATCGAGATCAAAAGCTTCTTCATAGCAAAGAAAACAGTCAACAAAACAAAGAGGCAACCCACGGAATGGGAGAACATGTTTGCAATTGACACTACAGACAAAGGGCTGATATCCAGGATCTATAAAGAACTCCTCAAACTTAACACAAACAAAACAGAAAATCACGTCAAAAAAAAAAAAAAATGGGCAGAAGACATGAACAGACACTTCCCCAAAGAAGACATACAAATGGCTAACAGACACATGAAAAAATATTCAACATCTCTTGCCACCAGGAAATTACAAATCAAAACCATGATGAAATAGCATCCTACACCAGGTAAAGTGGTAAAAATTAACAAGGCAGGAAACAACAAATGTTGGTGAGGATGTGAAGAAAGGGGAACCCTCTTATAATGTTGGTGACAATGCAAGCTGGTACAGCCAGTCTGGAAAAAACTGGGAAGGTTCCTCAAGATGTTAAAATAGAGCTACCCTGCAACCCAACAATTGAACTACTATATCTTTACCACAAATATACAGATGTAGTGAAAAGAAAGGCACATGCATCCCAATCCTCATAACCACAATGTCCACAATAGCCAAACTGGAAGGACCTGAGATGCCCTTCAACAGATGAATGGACAAAGAAGATGTTCATAAATACAATGAAATACTATTCTGCTATCAGAAGGGATGAATACTCACCATTTGCACTGACGTGGGTGGAACTAAGGGGATTATGCTAAATGAAATAAGGCAAGCAGAGATAGACCATTATCCTATGGTTTCACTTATTTGTGGAACATAAGGAATAGCATGGAGAACCATAGTGGTAAAGAGGGAAAACTGAAGGGGGCAGAATCAGAGAGGGAGACAAATGATGAGAGACTCTGGACTCTGGGAAACAAACTGCGGGTTTCAGAGGGGGACGATGGAGTATGGGGTGACTGGGTGATGGGTATTAAGGAGGGCACGTGTTATGATGAGCACTGGGTGTTATATGCAACAAATTAGTCATTGAACACTATGTTAAAAACTAATGATGTACTGTATGGTGCTAACTTAACATAATAAACATAAGGAATAGCATGGAGGACTGTAGGGGAAAGGAAGGAAAACTGAAGGGGGAGAAATCAGAGAAGATGAACCATGAGAGACTATGAACTCCAGGAAACAAACTGAAGGTTTCAGAGATGGGGGTGAGGGAATGGGATAGTTGGATGATGGGTATCAAGGAGGGCATGTGTTGTGTTGAACACTGGGTGTTAAAAACTACCAGTGAGTCATTAAACACTACATCAAAAATAAATGATAAACTATACAGTGGCAATCTGAACATAATAAAAAAATAAAATAATAAAATTGCCCCCCCCGATACACACACACACACACACAAGAATCACAAAGGGCAGTGGCTCTCCTGGGGCTCTGGGACTACCCGTGAAAGAGTTGGTGTGGGCATGCACCACAGGAGGCTGCAGCTTTTGGAGGCCCATACCGAAATGGGTACTCTTTGTCCTGGAGGGTTTGTTAAAGAGGGCAGACTGCAGTTTTTCTGCTCTGGGCCAGAGGTTTGGCTGTGGCCATTTTTGCTCTGATCCTCTGAAGAGGGGTGGAAAGCCTCCAGAGAACAAAGGCCACACAGAGGACCAGTTTCACTGAGCCCATCCCCCTGACAGGGATGGGACAACTCCCCCCAGGCAGCGAAAACAGAAAAAGAGCAGCAGACCCCTCCCCCAGAAGACAGTTCAGGACATGTAGATGACAATGTATGGATCCCATAGACTATAAAATTCCAGTGCCAGAGGAAAATAGTATATTGAGCTCCAGGTGTTGCCTCATGACTTGTTTATTTTTCTGATAAAATTCTTCTTTTCTTTTTTTTTCTTTTTCTTATGCTTTTTCTTTTTCTTCTTTTTTTTTTTTTTTGCTTTTTTCTCATTTCAACTTGATGTTTATTATATTGACATTTCATAATTGCTTTTTTTAATCTTTTTAATCATTTTCTTAAATTTATTTTCAGCATAACAGTATTCGTTGTTTTTGTACCACACCCAGTGCTCCATGCAATCTGTGCCCTCTCTAATACCCACCACCTGGTTTCCCCAACCTCCCACCCCCCCCCACCTCTTCAGACCCTTCAGATTTTTTTTCAGAGTCCATAGTCTCTCATTGTTCACCTCCCCTTCCAATTTCCCCCAACTCCCTTCTAACTCCCCATGTCCTCCATGCTATTTGTTATGCGCCACAAATAAGTGAAACCATATGATAATTGACTCTCTCTGCTTGACTTATTTCACTCAGCATACTCTCTTCCAGTCCCGCCCATGTTGCTACAAAAGTTGGGTATTCATCCTTTCTGATGGAGGCATAATACTCCATAGTGTATATGAACCACATCTTCCTTATCCATTCGTCCGTTGAAGGGAATCTTGGTTCTATCCACAGTTTGGCAACTGTGGCCATTGCTGCTATAAACATTGGGGTACAGATGGCCCTTCTTTTCACTACATCTGTATCTTTGGGGTAAATACCCAGTAGTGCAATTGCAAGGTCATAGGGAAGTTCTATTTTTAATTTCTTGAGGAATCTCCACACTGTTCTCCAAAGTGGCTGCA